>NC_138378.1:86746673-86753039 GCF_054177405.1 Leptonychotes weddellii
TAAAATACCGTGTGTTTCTAAGTTCTGTGCTCGCACAGTTTGGGGGGCACATGCAGACTTTATTCCGTGTGCGGTAACAGGTAAAACACCAGGTACGAACACTCCCCAGAGTTACGTGCTGACGTCGGTGTCCGCGCTGTGGCACCGAGGTCGTGCTCTCCCGCGCTCTTCATAAAGCTCCGCGGGCCTCCCCCGACGACGCGGGGACGACGCGGGGACGACGCGGGGACGACGCGGGGACGACGCGGGGACGGAGGCCCGTCTCCAGCCTGGAGCGCGCAGGCAGCAGAGTTACCGCAGTTTGCAGACTTCCGGGCCTTCCGTGACAAGGTTAGGGAATTCCGTGCCTTTAAACATGGCCTTATCCGATGAATCATCTCATCCCGGTATTCCAAAGTCCTGTTAAGTTACTTTGTTTTTTCAGAATTGTGTAAAAACCTAATTTCTTGTGCCCATCAACTTCAACCACGCGGAAGCATTTCAGCCGTGCTTGGTTGGTTGGTTGGTTTTGAGTAGTACTCCTTACCTCCCGGTTCTTCTCTTTTTCGACCTGTCTCTGTTTAAATAATGTTCTACAAATAAATAGAGGAACTCGGGGAGTTCCTTATGTAAGGAGCCCCACAGCCCATCTCGGGGATAGACGTGGGCTGCCGCTCCCCCAACGTGGTGAGCGTTCAAATTTGAAAGGCGGTTCATCTCTCAGCGAAGCGGCGCCCAGACGCTAAAATCCACGTGGCATCTGGGGCCCTTGTGATCAGGTGGGTTGCGCCCTAGTCAGGTTGCTCAACTTACAAAGTAGGATGCTCCCTGCAAGCCCGCAGGGTCTACAAAGTCAGCTGAACTGTACAGCGACTGGTAAGAAATCATCCAATCAAAAAGAAACCCTTAAGTATGACTTCGTGTCCCCGAGCCGGCTCCGTGGCCTACAGCTGGTGCACAGACTGATGAGTGCGCGCACAGACCCCTCTAAGGGCTGCCCTCCTCACGCCTAGCCCGACAGTTTTTCTCTTCTGGGCTAAGAGGTCTTTGTTGATCCTTTACAAAGCACCAGGGACCTGGTCTTTGCTTTGTTTGCTATGTAGACAGGTGGATGTGGCCTGTGGTCCGGGGCTCCTCTGTCTCCAAGAAAGCCACCATCACTGCTGTCCTCTCTCATCATTGCTAGTTTCTGAGCTCTCCGGAGGTACAGGGCTTTGGGCTAAACCAAAGCATCGTTTACGACTTGCGAGTTTTACAGACATTTCCCCCGCGAGAGAATTTTTCAGAAACAATTTCCTGAAAGCGCCCTTCTTCTCCCAACTGGGAGTGTCTCAGGGTCACCAAGCCTGTTGCATTTGGTAGATGAGGTGTGGGACTGATCTCCTGTGTGAGCTACTCCTTTAAATCTTGCTGCTGGATCTGAGCACATTTAGAATTCTGTGGTTCACAGAAAACATCAGCCCGCATTTAATAGCAGAGCCGGCACAAAAACAGATGGGCTGTCCTCTTCTGTAAGTTGGATGAACTCCCAGCTCTCCTTTCAGATGTTCTGACCACACACCATATAAAAGGCTTACTTGAGGTGGAAGCCACCATATTCCTAGGGCAAGATTTTGTAATCCTCCTAAATCAGCTAGTGGACCAGGTCACTGGGAAACAGGCCTCAGCCACTATCTCTAGGGCCTGAAGACTCCGTGGATTCTTACACCCTAGTCACATCAACTATTCTGACCAGTCTTGAAAGCCTTTATTTTTGCCTGTGACAGCCTCTCATGACAATTAACAAGACACTAGTTTCACCAACAAAAACCCATTTTTGGGAGGCACTTGGCTGGCTCAGTCAGTAGAGCATGTGACCCCTGATCTTGGGGGTTATGAGTTCGAGCCCCAAGTTGGGCATAGAGATTACTTAAAAATAAAATCTTCAAAAAAAAGAAACCATTTTTGGATATGCAGTATGCTAATTAAAGTCTGTTGAATTGCAAAAGAGCATGTTGGAGCTGCCATTGGAGTATGGCCCAGTTGGACGGCAGCCACCTTGTTAGCTGACTTCTCCTTAGAATTAAAGCTACCTTGGAAAATATCACACTGAGTATACAGTAGTATTTTAGAATAAATTACAGACATTAAAACAGGCTCCCAGACTACACTGAACCCTTATATGGATTATCTTTTATAACATCATCACTTGGCCACCCGGCTTTTCTGTGTTTTCTGATTTGAATACATTCTTGGGTACATATATGAATAAACTTTGTACTATACACTTCACTTTCCATTTCATTCATGTGGATAACAAAGCTGGACTTTAATGGCTAAATTGTATCATCTTAACGTAACTATAAGTAGTGCCCAACAACAGACTCGGACGTCTGTGGTACCAGGGTCTTAGCTGTTCCACAAGGAATGTCTGTAGTTTTAAACACCCCGTGAATATCTTATTTCTCCTCTTGTCCCTCCCTGCTTCCTCTCCTGTTTCCTTCTGTCTTCTGTCTGTGTATGTGTGTTTCATTAATGCTTCCAGTGACACCTGACGTTTTACCTACATTTGCCTACAGAATTTTCAGGACCCACCGGGTTACCCTAAGACCCATTGCTGATGTCATTTAGGATGACCAGGAAGATCATGCTGAGCCTGAGAGGTGGAGGTGTGGCCTTAGTCCTCAGTCCAGAAAGGACTTTGAATTATTACTTAAAATTTCACACGACAAGTGAGACTAGAAAGAGGGAATTGGGAAGAACCCTCAGAATTTCTTCACCTGCCTGGATAGAGTCCCACCCAGGACCAGAGAGGGTACAAGGCTTTGCTCCTTACAATCTTTTTTTCCTCTTCAGGGTCCCTGTTGGCTTCTTGGTTGTTGTTGGCTTTCCGTTTTTGAACACCCAACTGCTTCCAGGTAATAATAGCGTTAAAAGTGATAGTGGAGGGGGGCGCCTGGGTGGCTCAGTCGTTAAGCGTCTGCCTTCGGCTCAGGTCATGGTCCCAGGGTTCTGGGATCGAGCCCCGCATCAGGCTCCCTGCTCCGCGGGAAGCCTGCTTCTCCCTCTCCCATTCCCCCTGCTTGTATTCCCTCTCTCGCTGTGTCTCTCTCTGTCAAATAAATAAATAAAATCTTAAAAAAAAAAAAAAGCATTCTTAAATTAAAAAAAAAAGTGATAGTGGAGGGGCGTCTGGGTGGCTCAGTCAGTTGAGCCTCTGACTCTTGGTCTCAGCTCAGGTCTTGATCTCAAGGTCATGGGATGGAAACCCATGTCAGGCTCCCCACTCAGGGAGAGTCTGCTTCTCTCTCCCTTTCCCTCTGCTCCTCCCCCGCACTCGTGCTCTCTCTCTCTCTCTCAAATAAATAAATAAATCTTTAAAAAAAAAAAAGTGGGGCGCCTGGGTGGCTCAATCAGTTAAGCATCTGCCTTCGGCTCAGGTCATGATCCCAGCATCCTGGGATCGAGTCCCATGTCAGGCTCCCTGCTCAGCAGGGAGCCTGCTTCTCCCTCTGCCTCTGCTGCTCCCCCTGCTTGTGTTCCCATTCTCTCTCTCTCTCTAGTGCTCTCTTTCTCAAATAAACAAATAAAATCTTTAAAAAAAAAAAAAAGTGATGGCAGAGGGGCACCTGGCTGGCTCAGTTGGTAGGACATGCGACTCTTGATCTCCGGGTTATGAGTTTGAGCCCCACATTCGGTATAGAGATTACTTAAAAATAAAATCTTGGGGCGCCTGGCTGGCTCAGTCGTTAAGCGTCTGCCTTCGGCTCGGGTCATGATCCCGGGGTCCTGGGATCGAGCCCCGCATCGGGCTCCCTGCTCTGTAGGAAGCCTACTTCTCCCTCTCCCACTCCCCCTGCTTGTGTTCTCCCTCTCGCTGTGTCTGTCAAATAAATAAATAAAATCTTTTAAATAAATAAATAAATAAATAAATAAATAAATAAATAAATAAAAATAAAATCTTTAGGGGTGCCTGGGTGGCTCAGTCAGTTGAGCAACCAACTTTGGTTTTGGCTCAGGTCATGATCTCAGGGTCATGGGATCGAGCCCTGCGTCAGGCTCTGGGCTTAGCCCGGAGTCTGCTTGAGATTCTATCCCCTCCTTCTCCCTCCCCCCTGCTCCACCCCCTGCTCACACACTGTCTCTCTCTCTCTCTCGTGCTCTCTCTCTAATAAATAAAATCTTTAAAAAACAGAATAAAATATTTTTTAAAAACTGGTGGAAATTACAAAATTTCGGCATCTAGCCTGAACAAGAGCTTTTACTTTAACCTGGGGCTATAGGGGTTGAGCCTATGAAGTAGGGTGTCTGGGAAGGAAGGTGTTTTAATAACACTTTTAGCACATTTCAATGGGTCTTTTATTTATTTTTTAAAGATTTATTTACGTGAGAGAGAGCAGGAGAAGGGGCAGGGGGAGAGGGAGACAAGCAGATTCCCCGCTGAGCAGGGAGCCTGACGCAGGGCTCGATCCCAGGACTCCGGGTTCATGACCTGAGCCAAAATCAAGAGTCAGACGCTCAATTGACTGAGCCACTCAGGCACCCCATTGAGTCTTTTAATTCTGTGTAGTGTTTTTGTACAAGGGTTCACCATTCTGTGGTTACAGAGCGCCAAACATGTCTACCTATTAAACCAAAACCCACCATCTAGACTTTCACAAGCACTATCACAGGTGCTTGTCCACTGGCACTGTGCCAGACATTCTTTTCACACTGCTCTGTTTCAAATCGCCTTCAGCCAATGGTTGCCTAAGGTTTTTTTAAGTTTTTGTTTATTTAAGTGATCTCTGCGCCCAACATGGGGCTCGAACTCCCGACATCGAGATCAAGAGTCGGATGCTCTACCAACTGAGCCAGCCAGATTTCTTAAAGGATGCAACAAATCCTGATTTTCACATCTTATTATGTTGCTAGAAGGTAGACATTGTATACATTGTTATGAGGCATTTCAGGTAGAATTTAGGGCAGTATTTGACAAAGTATTTGGAAACACTCAGCTTTTAGGTATTTTAGATTCTGTAACCAGCCATAACAAGATGGCAATCAGGAGAAAGAATGGAGTAAGATTGGTGGAAAGAAGAAGTGGTTGGAAAGTTTATGATGAATGATGAGATTTGATATGAATTTTCAGTGTGAGAAATTAGGGTTTAAGGGGTGGTCTGACTGGCTTAGTTGGTAGGGCACGTGACTCTTGATCTTGGGGTTGTAGGTTCGAGTCCCACATTGGGTGAAGAAATTACTTAAAAATAAAATCTTAAAAAAAAAGAAACAGAAAAGAAATTAGGGTTTAGCTCATCATTTTGAGGTCCCTCTCCCACCTCAAAAGTACTCAAATCATGCCTGAGCTAGGAGGCAAGTCCTGGGCAATAATTGGTCAGTCCATTCTGGACAAGAGTCTGGAATTTGCAGAATGCCCTGGATTACTGATGTTGCTCACCCCAAGGGAGAAGAGGAACAAAGATGGTGTGCCTTGATCAAAGGTTACAATTTAAAATTCATGGTGAGGCTCAAGAGATACACAATTTTGTGTCAAGGACAATGGATGAGGTTCGAAATCAAGCTGAGTTAAAGGTGAAGTCTGGGAAAAACCTAGAGAATGGGGGGCACTGGCTGGGGCTTAGTCAGTAGAGCGTGTGGCTATTGATCTCCGGGTTGTGGGTTCGAGCCTCATGTTGGGTGTAGAGATTACTTAAAAATAAAATCTTTGAAAAAAAAAAAAACACCTGGAGAACGGTCCTCTGGAATTAAAGCTTAAGAGTTGGAAAGGTCCAGTTTCCCTCTGAATGCAGGAGTTCCCATGGAAACACTCCTAACATGTGAACATCCACCCCCAACAGGGAGAAGATAAAATGCAGGGGTTGCAAGCACAGACGGGTTTCAATTCTAGATCTCCCACTTACTAGCCGTGTGATCTTGGTCAAGTTAAACTTCATTAAAAAGTGTGCCTATTTGGAACCCTCCTACACTGTTGGTGGGAATGCAAGCTGGTGCAGCCACTCTGGAAAACAGTACGGAGGTTCTTCAAAAAGTTTAAAATAGAGCTACCATACAATCCAGCAATTGCACTACTGGGTATTTACCCCAAAGATACAAATGTAGGGATCCGAAGGGGTACGTGCACCCCAATGTTTATAGCAGCAATGTCCACAAGAGCCAAACTATGGAAAGAGCCAAGATGTCCATCAACAGATGAGTGGATAAAGAAGATGTGGTGTACACATATACAATGGAATATTGTGCAGCCATAAAACAAAAACCAAAAACGAAATCTTCCCATTTGCACCGACGTGGATGGAACTAGAGGGTATTACGCTAAGCGAAATAAGTCAATCAGAGAAAGACATGTATCAGATGATCTCACTGATATGAGGAATTCTTAATCTCAGGAAACAAACTGAGGGTTGCTCG
>NC_138378.1:86753539-86795249 GCF_054177405.1 Leptonychotes weddellii
CTCTCTCTCATTCTCTCTCTCAAATAAATAAATAAAATCTTTAAAAAAAAAAAAAATCCTGCTTTTGAACTAGTCTGTGTTCAAGATCTTATCTTGGAGTTCTTTTTCAAAAAGGTGAAACTACCAGCTCCTGTGTGAGGTGGGGGAGAAGGCCAGGGGTGGTGAGAGCTGTTGGCTTCCCGCTCTCACAGATGCCTCCCATCGGTGTGTGGTGGGGCCAGCTGGTTCCGGTTTATTAGCATCTTCCTGACTCGGGGTTCAGAGCTGCCACCGTAGCCTGCAACTGGTCATGGCGGGAGCGTTCACACCGCGGAAAACAGCAAACCCTACACATCACCACACGAAAACCCGGTGACATCTTCTCTTCTCTGTTTGGCACTGCCCTGTCTTCACACACGCAAGCTCACTCAACCCTCCTGACCACCAGCACGGGTAAAGAACCATTATTATCTCCTTTTCAAATGAGGAAACTGAGGGCTCTTCCCCACCCCGTGAGTTTCCCACTGTCCCATAAAAAGGCCTGGCCGGAGGCCCACGTGCAAAACGCTCAAGCAAATGCTCCACCAGAGCTCAGACTCAGGGGCAAATCCTTTCGCGGAGGCTCTGTTCCAGGAAGGGTTCTTGGAAGTGACAAAAATGATGTAAGCTCTGAGGAGGGTTAGGGAGACCCCAGGGACGGCTGTTGACTGGCAGTTCAGGCCAGCTTGCGAAGAAGGGAGAGGTTTGCATACCAACAGGCTCCTGGTAACGAACCCCTAACTCCTGGCACACTTGATCAGGCCAGGGAAACCCCTTCCACTTCTGGAGGAGAGAAAAGGAAGGAGGCACAGAATGCAATTATGAGAGAACAAACGCATCCTTAGATTCTCACAGCAGAACCGCCAGGGAAAAACCCAACCCTTCCACCATCAAGAACTGGGGTGTCGCCACAGCAAACACCCCAAGGGCCTCTGCTCACTCTTGCAGGGGTGACCGTACAAGACCCAGGGCCCACACCCCCAGGGGATAGAGAGGGGCCACATTTTTCAAGCAGTCCAAGGAGCAGTTAGTTCTCCCACTGGATTCCCAGTTGGAAATTCTGGAGGGAGCAGCTTTGTGCCTTCAGCATCCCAAGAAAGAAACTGCAATTAAGGAACAACAGAAATGTAAGTTCTTAATGCTACTTCATAGGATGAAAATAGCCATATCCTGCAAACAATCAGACATTAGGCTGGGGCTTTCCTTATGATACTTAGGAGAGACAGAAAACCAAGTCCACCCCCCTTCTCCCTACTTCCTCTTTTTTTTTTTTTTTTTTGCCCAGGGAATGAGTCAAGTCAGTCAACAAATATTTATGGAGCGCCCACAGGATTGCAGAGTCTGGGAGGAGACATGGGTTGCTGGAAGAAGCCCAGGATAGTTCTCACTTGAGACAGTTAAAGGAAATGTCAATCCTCAGGCCAGGTCTAAACAGGGCAGTAAGAACCGACTGCCACCCTGGGTGGGTTTATTCTGGGCCAATCATTCACTGCTGGCTGAGTGGCCTCTGTTATCGTAAGGCCGAAGTGGGTGGATCTGCCACGATCATGCACATTTTTGGAAAAATACAAGCACAATGCTAACAATCTCGATGGTTTTGGGGGTGGGGATTGGGGTTGGCTGAGATGCTCTTCTTCCCTCAACTCCCCAAGGGCCCCAGAACAATCAAAACTGGTTAAACAAATGTCAGATGTTCACGATTTTCTCTTCTGCAAATGTAAATGTGTGTGAGCTAGAGGGGGAGGCTAGGAAAACCTAGGACCGATGGACACAGTCTTTTGGGGACCCGACCCTCTCTAGTTCGGAAACTGGATTGTATTTGCTCAGCTCCAGAGCCTTGCTACTCAAAGTGTGCTCCACGGACCAGCGACGGGGGCATCACCTGGAGTACGTTAGAAATGCAGAGTCTCAGGCCCTACCTGGCCCTACGGAATCAGAATTTGCATTTCAGTAAGCTCCTCGGGTCACTCCCATGCACCTGCAAGTTTGACAAGCAACAGTCCAGATAACCAGGCAACTGTTTGTTATTAAGGCCCGCAGAATCCCCCAAAGTCACATTTGGGGAACACCTGTCCTCCATATTGCCGGAGCCAAGTCAGCAGGCTCCCAAGATCGTCTGTTCACAAAACACAAATATTACTAAAGCCTAAAGATTTGTAACTATATTATGATTCCTGGTTTAAAAATAAGTCACCTGGGAAGATCCAGGTCAGTTACCCATTTGTTTAATTAACAGAGGAAGACACACTGTCAGAGCCTAACAGAACTGAATGCAATGTGCCACAAGGCGTCCTTCTACTTCCATTTCACTCAACTAACAGTGCACGCTGGCCTAGATTCTCTTCTGTTTTAAATAACCAAGTATGTTTGAATAACCTATATGGTTACAATTAGGGTTAGCGCATCTGGGGAAGTCACCACAAACCCCCACACATAAATATGGTGATTTTAATAACAAATAACACATTTGGAGACTGGTATAGAAGTATGCAGGCGGAGGGAGCCACTGAAGATGTTAATTTGCATGTTCACAAAGGAATAGAATCCAGCTGCAACATTAATGCTTTAATTCTACAGAGCCATAGGACACATGAACAACCTCACCACGGGCTTGCTCTAAATTTAAAGCTGATTTTCAAACCCTCCCGATTTTGGCTTAAACTTAAATTTAGCTGCTTGAAGAGGAGACAGGATTTTATTTATTTTCTTTTCTGTGAATCCTGAAACAGTGAAATTGAAAAAGTCCATTTGTTTAAGTTTTGCAAGTTAAATACAAATTATCTGAAGAGATTTGATGCAAAGTTTCTCAAAATATCCATGTTGGCACAGAAAAAAAAAAGGTCTCATCACTGGAAGAGATTTCTTTTAATAAGGCACTGGAATTTAAGGACTAAATTGGAGCTTAGCTGTTGCTTTCTGGTCTCCTATACATATTATTAGTCTTAAGTAAATGACACAAGAGTATATTAGTTTTTAAAAAGATCACTCTTCTGGGGGCGCCTGGGTGGCTCGGTCGGTTGAGTGTCTGACTCTTGATTTCGGCTCAGGTCATGATCTCAGGGTCGTGAGATGAGCCCCGCATCGGGCTCCTCGCTGAGGGCAGAGTCTGCTTGAGTTTCTCTCTCTCTCCGCCCCTCCCCCCACATGCATTCGAACGCACTCTCTCTCTAATAAACAAATCTTTAAAAAGAATAAAAAAATAAAAAGATAAATCTACTGAATTAGGACGTACAGGAGCAAATGTGTGTGTGGAGGGAGGGGTTATTAATAACAGTGGTCATATTACTATACTATGGTAATATACTACTTAAACTAGAATCTATGTAATATACTATAACAACAACAGGTATTGTGTGAATTTGGCCATTTTTGGAGAAACAAGATCCTGGGAAGCTTTGTTCACTTTTATCTATTTCTCCAGGAATATGGTGTCTGGTGAACAGCTCATAGCATGTGTCTTCGCTCAAACATCTGCATAAAGACAGAAGGGGCCCCCTGTAGGGATGCAAACCTGGTAGGACGAACAAACAGAACTCGGTAACAGCATAATCAATTAATTGCTTCAGTTATGAAGGAAATAGCTACAAAATGCTCCCACTCAAATGGCATAGACCCCATTGAAAGTTGTTGGCATTCACACTTTACAGAGAATGGTGGGTAGCCAGGACTGATGATGACAAGAGCCACTCTGGTCTGAAAAGTCACCAAGAGGGAAGGGAGGTTGTTAGTCATCCTCATCGACCAAGCCGATGCACATCAAATCCTTCTTGGGGGTGCGCGTATCAGATAAGTAGGTGGCATGATTTCACGAGATTAAAAAATGTCTTGAGTTAAATGCTTGGGAGTTCTCAGAATTGCAATTCTGCTGTATCCCTGGCCCATCTGTTATTAATAAATGCCAGTGGCAATATCCGTGAATGCACTTGTCAAGGGGGCTATTTCCCTATCCCCTCCCCCACCAGGCAACGGACAGATGTGGGAATCAGAAGACCTGCGTTGACAGCCCGGTCCTGCCAGGGGCAATTCTGTCACCTCGATAAGCCTCAGCTCATCGCCTATTAAACAGAAGTGATTATACCAGCTTCACTTAATTCTTAGAACTATTTTGAGGCTCAAATGAGATAATGGATGTTAGTCCCTAGGTATGTCAATCAGCCAATAACCCAAGCATATAGGATATAATCTGGGACATCCGTGGGCGAGAGGCTGGGTATGTTAGGGGGTGAGCTTCCTTCTTCACTGTCATAGAAAGCATGTGATAACCCTCCTAGTACCTTCCCCCCTCTGGCCCCCAAACAAGCTTGCCTTTAAATTTTAACACACTTTGAATTCATTAAGCAATTAAATCCATTTTGATCTAATTGAGTTTCCTCTGAGAGCAGCTTAAGATTCCTTTAAGCCTGTGAAGCTTACGAGTAATTGGAAGGTGGAAACTCCACCCCACTCACTTGGGTTGAGATGTCCATCATCAATTTTCTTCCAGTGTATGATTTAAGCTCTCTAGATGGCTCTGTTACATCTGGAGACCAGAACCAAGCCAGGCCTCCACCACGATTGGCAGCAATAAATAAGACCACTGCACTGAGTCAGCACTGGATGTGGATCAGTCTGCCCTAAGCCACTAGTCAGAAGGAACACCTGGCCAGTCACTTGATAACCACGTGGGGCATGGCCATCCTCTAACGGTTTCTATCTGACAGACCACCTTCAGTATATGGACAACAGAGGCCCTGGGCCTGAAATGTCAGAGCTCGAGGATGCACCACGTGGTTCCTAGTTGCCAATCTGGAGCTCCATGTTTGCCCTGTGGTCAAGGCAAGCCTCTTTACCCACTTGCCCCACCTAAGATGGCAGAGGGAATGGTGACTGAGGCCTGGTGAGGGAGGCCTGCCTTCTGCTTTCTACTCTAAGGAGGAATCCCCTAGATGCCATGCTCCTAAGCCAGTCCTGGGCCCTAGTCAGCCTCAGCCCCTGTTCACCATGGGAGCCTGCAGTGCAGATTCCAAGGACTCTCCTGAGGCTCCTCAGTGGCCTGGCATGCCTGGAATCTTGGAGAGAAGCCTCCTTTGCCCAGTATCTGCCTTGATTCCCTGCTCTGGAATCTGTCCTGCTACCCAGCAGAGTACTGGGGAACTCTATGGCCATAGATAGCTCTTGAGGACAACAATGACCTCCATTTGTTAGCACTCTCACTTGACTTGGCTCTTCAGCAGTACCTGACTCAGGTGATCCCTCCCTCTTCCAACATACACTCTCTTCCAGGGTCTCTGAACCTGCTAGGTCCTCCTCCTACCTCTCTCGCTGCTCCTTCTCCATCTCCTTCACCAGAGTCTACTCTGCTCTCCAACGTGTGAAAGCTGCAGTGCCCAGACTCAGCCCTCAACCCCCAGGATCTCCTCCAGTCTCACGCTTTAGGTGCCATTGACATGCTGATGACCTTAAAGTCTCTCTCTCCAACCCAGACCTCTTCCCTGAAATCTAGACTCAATTTCCCACTGCCCATTACCTTCCCCACTAGATGACAAAAAACCTTAAATGCAACATATCCCAAACAGAGCTCCTGGTTATTTCACCCCCAGATCTGCTTGTCCCAGTCTTCCCCATTTTGGTTAACAGCATTTCCATCCTTCCTCTTGCTCAGGGGGGGCGCCTGGGTGGCTTTGTCTGTTGGGCGTCTGCCTTCGGCTTGGGTCATGATCATGGGGTCCTGGGATCGAGCCCCGCGTCAGGATCCCGGCTTAGCGGGGAGTCTGCTTCTCCCTCTTCCTCTGGCCTTCACCCCCACTCGTACTCTCTCTCAAATAAATAAAATCTTAAAAAAATAAACTTCCTCTTGCTCAGGAGATATTTTTTAAAAAAATATTTTATTTTTTTCAGAGAGAGAGAGAGAGAGTGCACAAGCATGGGGAGGAGAAGTAGACTCCCCGCTGAGCAGGAAGCCCAACTCGGGGCTCGATCTTAGCACCCCAGGATCATGACCCGAGCCGAAGGCAGATATTTAATCGACTGAGCCACCCAGGTGTCCCCTCAGGAGATATTTTTGACTCTTTTCTTCCTCTTACATCCCATCAAGAAAATCCTGCCACTTCCCCTTCAAAATGAATCCAGAATCAGACAACTTTTCCCACTCCCACTTCTAATGTCACCATTTAAACTACATGGACCCCTAACTAGTCTCTGCGTTTCTACGCTTGCTCCCCTTCAGTCTACTTTTATTGCAGCAGCCTGAGAGCTCTGTGAAAACATAGATGAGATCCTGTCACCTCTCTGCTCAAACCTCTAATGCTCTGCATCTCGCTCAGAGTAAATGATCCAAGTCCTCACCCTGTTCTACAAAGTCTCACGACTGGCCTTCTGTTCCCTTTCGGACTCTGCCGCCTTCCGTGCTACCCTCCCCGACCCCTGCCCACTCTGCTCCAGCCACACTGGTCCCCTGGCTTCCTCAAACAAGGCAGTGGTGATCCCGCCTGAGGCCCTTCACATTTGCCATTCCCTCTGCCTGGAACACTCTTCCGCCATGTTCCTAGACAGGTGGCTCCTGTCAGTCTTTACTGAAACGTCACCCCACAGTGAGGTCTTCGGTAAGTATTTGTTAAATGAATGAACGGACAAATGAACTGGGGGCTTCCCCCGGAACCCTCACTACTGTGCTGGGACTCCAGTTTGCCTTGCTTGTTGGTTCTCTCCCTGGGGCTGGATCCTGAACCCTCCGTACTCTCACGGGGGTGCTGTTCACAGTGTGGTCCATGGCTGGCAGGGCTCTGGCTCTGAAGGCCAACCCTGCTAGCCTGCACTCGCCCCTGAGAACAGGCACCATGTGTCTTGAGGGTCATAATACGCATATTTGGCTCCTCAGACAGCATAGTGCACACAGAGGAGGTAACTCAATACCTGCCTACTGCATGAAGGAGTGAACCGAACCCCGCCTCACCTTTCACACTGAACAAGAGTCCTGTCCTCTCAGACCCCCTAGACCATGGGTCTGCCTCTCTGGCAAGGTAGCTCTCCTCTTCCCACCTCACATCCCAGGCACACCTCACACCCTCCCTTTCCTTGCTGACCTTCCAGAGCCTCTTATGCTGTTCGGATGCAGACAGTGGTTTCACAGGAGAAATGGGTTCTCTCTCCATTTATTTTCAAAAAACTGGATCCCTTGTGAATAAATTGCACACACACAGATTCCCCCTGTAGGGTCCCGGGGCATGTCTCCATAAGCCCTCTCTCCTCAAAGCCAGTACAGAGGTAGGCATGATGCTCCATCATGCCTCCTCACGGGTACGGTACAAAATGGCCCTTTAGGGACTCAAAGTGTGAAGCCCCATGTGAGTGACTGAAAAGCCTCCATTCAGCTTCACCATTCCTGGCAACAAGCTAAAATCGCCAACTTTTCTGCTGCTACTTCTGGGTGATAGCTAGAGGCACCACGGTACTCCCTCTCATCAAAACTCAAAAAGACAGCAGGGCAATCTCAAGCACTTAATGATGCCAAAGAGTAGCCATCACACATTATAGAATTAGTTCTTCTGAAACCCCGCGCCAAATGATTATTAATAAACTACGAAAATACTCTTGAGGATGGACAAACTGCAGCTGAATGCATACCAAACTTGCACACGTTAACCAAGATACACGGGGTTCAAGTAGAAGCCAATTCAAGGTCCTCATTGTTGAATAACTACTACGTGCAGACACTTGGCTGTGTTGAGGTCTGTAAGACTTGTAGGAGGCTCCCACTTGATTAGTCTGTAATCTAAATGGGGAAAGGGGGGGAAAAAACATGCTCTTTCATTCAAGAGTTAAAAAAAAAAAATGCAGCAGCATACAAGGGAAGGCTGGAGGCAAAATAGCTGCTCCTAACAATAGGGAAGCAGAGAAAGAAGGGAGAGAGAAGTGTCAGGGAGCCTTCTTGAAGAAGACAGAAAACTAGAGATTTGGAAATAGAAGAAATGGAAGGAAGCAACACATTCTGCGTGGAAAAGGAGAAGCCTGAGTAAAAGGAGTCTTGCAAGCAAGAGACTCACGGGGAAAATGTCTTCAAGTAGTGCGAGCCTGGGAACAAGGGCTAGACTTCATGCTTACCACAAATAGCAATGGTGAGCCTCATTCGAGGAGGAGGAAGGCAGAGACAAACCTCAGTGACTGCCCCCTAGAGTAAGAGTGGACACGAAGCCGACAGAGTACAGCTTCTGAGGTCTAGAGAGACCGTTTGTCCTCATACGGTGATAATGGGCGTGGTCTGGTTTGGATGAGAAAGTGAAGCTGACAAAACCTCAAGGCAATGTAGGACCGTTCTTGGCATTATCTGAGGTATCCCACAGAAAAGGAAGAGGAGGAAATTCTTGAGTGCCATGTGATCACAAATGGACGAGTGTGAATTTGGTTGGATGTTGGCATTTTACCAGGCTGGGGTTCCATGTTGGCAATTGGTAGCCCAGGGCTAGCAGGAACGCCCCGGGGAATCCGGCAGCCATAAGGCTTCCAGCCTCATGGTACCCATGTTAGAATTATGGGATCATAAATATCAGAGGTGGGAGAGGCCTGGGGGGTGACATCTGAGGCTCCCTCCCGCTGGGGTCCTGTAGGTAAATGTTTGGTTGGATCTGAAGTGATCCAGATAGTGGAAGAAGTTCTCATCAGCGTCTTAAAGCTCCATGTTTTTAGACTCTATGTAATTCAAAAACTTCCCTCACCACAAAAAAGAAAGCAAAAAGAAACGTGAGAGGAATATTTGCAGAGAAATAGAAATGAGCAACTCCTAGACCCTTGCAGTTGTCCAGGTCCTAAAGCACAAATAAAGGCCGAATAGAGACTTTAGTTAAAATACTAACAATAAACAGTGCCTGTTTTTAATTTCTTTTGGAAAGTTTCTAAAGGGAGCCAATAAATTAAAACTATACGAGGGGCCTGAATTATCTCAGAGGAACGAGGACTGCTTAAAAATGCGTCCCGTCCTTTGCGCCTGCTCCTCAAGTCACATTGTGTGAGTCGGTCAACAAACTTCTATTGCGTACTATCATGGAGAAGACACTGAGGACCGGCTCTCACAGAGTCCATCCAGAAAACCCTAGTGTTCCAACTTCTGTTCCCACACTGAAAAATGCTGAGCTCCAAAAGACATGCTGTATAAAAATGTTGAAAAGGAAGACAAACCCTTTAAAAGGGTGACCTTGGGCGTGCCCTTCCCAATGGAGTTAAATGTCACTGCTCTGAGAACTTGTACTTTCTGATTTCCTGATTTTGCAGAATCCAAAGCTAGCATAACGAATTTAAAGCCTCCAGCTTCCTTCCTTCTCCATTTCCTTAAAAACAAAAACAAAAGCCACAGATTTAATATTTCTACTAAAATACAACTTAACAAAAAGCATCACGCATTTTTACGGTTACCATGGTTTAGGGAAAAAATACATTTCCCTCTCTCCTGTTTTTTTCTTGCAAGATTACTTTTTCAAATTTCAGCAAGACACTAAATCCTGCCCCTGCATAATTTAGTCCATAAGCATACCCACCATTTTAGGCCACTTATGGTTTTAATTGTCGATATGTGTTCCTCAGTTATCTCTCTCACTTGTAACATGGTGACTGTCGGAATCAGGAGGGAAATTCCCATGTGGGTCCTTAGACTCCTTCTCAGGTTTTCCCATCCACATCTTCAGGGGATGACAGCCTAAAGTTTTAACATCCTCCATCTCCACTGTCCCCTCAGGCTCCCTCTTGTTTGTATTCCAGAGGGAGGGAGGTGAAAGGACATTATCCCCTCCATCCTGCCCATAAGGAAGGGCAGGCTCTTAGAGCTGTCCTGTGTAGCCACATGTGGCTCGAGCCCTTAAAATGACGTGCTGGGGGCGCTGGGGTGGCTCAGTTGGTTAAGCGTCTGCCTTTGGCTCAGGTCATGATCTCAGGGTCCTGGGATCGAGCCCCAGGTCAGGCTCCCTGCTCAGTGGGGAGTCTGCTTCTCCCTCTGCCTCTGCCTCTCCCCAGCTTGTGGCTCTCTCTCCCAAATAAAGAAAATCTTAAAAAATAAATAAAATAAAATAAAATAAAATGACATGGTGTACATGTTAAACATACATCAAAAACGTGGTACGGAAAAAGAATGTGAAGTGCCTTAAAATAATTTTTATATTGATTATATGTTGAAATTATATCGTAGATAAACTGGGTTAAATAAAATACATGATTAAAAATAATTTACTATTGTCATTTTACTTATTTTTTAAGGTGGCTACTAGAAAATTTCAAATGAGCTATATGGTTCACATTATATTTTTGTTGGAACAGCGTTGCCCTACAGGGATGGATGCGAAGTCATCTAGAGGGCCAGGAACAGATTCTGCGCTAAAACCACTGTTCCTACTGCACTTGGCGGGGCACAGAGTTTCCCAGGGCTTGAGGAATTGGGGAGAGTGTGGCATACAGATGGGAAATGGTCTGCACTGTGCCCAGGAATGAGGGGAAGAATGCTGCCTGTCCAGCTGTGTACATGGCCGAGCAGGGCTCCAACTCTCATGGCAGCAGGGGGAAGAGGGACTCCTGGGGGGGCCGGGAGCCCACGGCCTGGCGGCTGGGCCAGTGAAGGAGGAAGGGTGCACCCACCGCCAAATAGGCACACCCTCTGGACCCAAGTCCTGCCCCTTCCTTCCATCCCTTTCCTACAAAGTAGAGCATTATTTTAAAATTTATATCAGATGAAGTCATACCCCCTGCTAAAAATCCTCCAATCGATTCCTCTGCACTTAGAATAACATCCAAACTCTCCAAGGGTTCTAACCCTCCTTTCTAACTCTATCCCCTATTCCCATCCCCACGGCCTGGCCTTTATAGCTATTCCCTGGGCCAGGGACACCCTCACCCCAGGTCTCCTCCAGGCTGGTTCCTTGTCACTCGAGTCTCCCCCTGGACCATGAGCACGCCACCTTCCAGTCGTCTGCCTAGCTCGTCATTACCGTCTGGGGCTGTTTGATTTGTTCACTGTCTGTCTCCCCCCAGTAGAGAGTGACGTCCCCGAAGGCAGCCCCTGGACTGTCTGGTTTTCTGCCCGGCCTCAGATCCGAGGACAGTGGCCGGCCCCCAGAAGGCAATCTGGATGAGCGCTGAATGAAGAGGGAGCGCGTGGTGACCGGGGGCCAGCTCAGGGAGGGGCTGCACGGAAGCCCCCGCCCCCGGGAGCTGCCAAGGTTATCTGCATTTCAGAGGAAATGGGGAGTCCAGTGCACACAGGGCCTGGTGAGGGCTGGGGTTCAACTCGGGGTCTGGCTCCGAAGCAGCTCTCCTCCTTCCACTGTCACTGTTTCTAGCCCCTTCAGGACCTGGAAGATGTAGCCCAGCTAAGCTTCCTCAGCCCTCCGCCCACTGCAGGTGCTCTCTGCACCTGCCTCCACCGCCCTCATGGGACACAAAGGGTGGGGGGTGGGGGTGGGGGCTGGAGTCGGCGGTGCGATGGCCTTTCCACCTTACCCGCTCAGGGACTCGGTGAATAGGGCCCATGTCGGACAACTGAGTCTCCACCCCTGAGTCACGGAGAGCCTCTCCTCATGTTGACCCCAGGGGTACAGAGCCTGGCCAGGGGCAAGAAGCCCTCATCTGGAATGCCACCCCCTTTCCCAGCCTTCCGGTATCACCTTCTTCTCATTCCACTTTCCTTCCGTCACGTAGGCCCCAGGCCGTTCCCACTTTTCATCATTTGGCATCACCCTTACTTTCGTGACAACGTGCCCACTGCATGTGAAAAATTGGGGAGCCTGTGCACCCTCTATGCCTCCTGCTCGTGCCCGCCCCTCCCTCAGCCCTGCTCAGAGTCCTGTAGGGCCCCCACGGAGGCCCCCTGATTGGGCAGCCCCTGCACACAGCACCCCTCCTCCTCCCCCATTATCCTTAGCTGCAGGCTGTCTCCCCCTGGACTGTTTACACAGCTGCAGAATGAAGGGACTTTCATTTCTCCCCCTCAACCCCCAGCTCAGGGTTAATGTATGTGTATTTCCGGCTCCCTACAACTTGGGGCAATGAGAAAGCTAACCCAACCCCATCTCCTGTACATAGTCCATTCGCTGAGAATGGTACTTTCTGGGGACGGCAAAGTGTGTGGAACTGCTTCCTTACAGCAAAGGATTTCGTGGGTGCCTCCACAGGCTGCGGGTAGCCTTGCTGCATGAGGCAGAGCGGCTGTGCCACGCCATGAAAGCCCCATAACGGTAGGAACCGAGAGGGGGCCACCCTGCAGACCTCCAGGTGAACCAGGTTCCAAACAGGAACCAGGAATGGGTGTCCTTGATTTGGGGATGGTAGAGTTCAAGGCTTGACCAGCTACTGTGGTCAAGTTCAAGAAAAATAAAATCCCCACTAGACGAGCTATCCAGTTCTAATAAATATCTGAGAACTCAGAGTCAAGACCCTGTAAGTATTTTAGGCCTCTCCATTCTAAGAATTTCCCCCAAATAGTTACCTCCTCAACCATACTCCGGGCAAGATGGGAGAAACAACCAGACATAAAAAGCACCACTTATTAGCCTATGGCTAAGAGCATAAGGGCGGCTTCCCCAACTAATGTGGATTGCACAAAATCAGAGTTCTAATAAAAGAACTCAAGGCAGCGACTTGAGGTCTGAAGAATAACATACAGGATGAAGCTGATGCTCAGATGCCCCATGGTAGTGGACAGGTTTAGGGAATAAAGCATAGGGAAATTGCAGTCACTGCAGCTGTCCCCTGCAGTCCCTCTTCTCCTTCCGACCCCCTTACTCTATAATTCCTGGAAAGTCATGGAGCCTTTGATGCTTCTGTCTCTAAAGGAGGAATTGTCACTTTGCATTCTAACTTTCTTCAAGGAACTCAGACTGGGGATCTTGTTACCTCTTGTGTTCCTCCTACTGTCCCCCAGGATGACACCCTGCCCCAGGGACAGATACATACCACCAATGGTCCCCCAGTATAGGAATTTGTACTGTAGGAACCGAGGGTCACTTTCCTTCTCCACTTACAGAATGAAAAATTGTCCTTTGCAAGAAATTACCTGACTTGTCTTACGGGGTGGTGCTGGCCCAGCACCTGCCTGTCTCTTGAAACACTCACTCTTAGACTCTAAGCTCCAGGGACAGCAATATTCACCATCCCATCCCGAGGCATCCAACCACACACACCTAGGAGAGGAGCCCTCAGGGTCTGACCCAGGTCAGAGGCCCCTCTGCAAGGAAACCTGGGGATGACAGGCCCGATTCTGTCTGTGAGGTCTTCATGGGGTCCTGGAGACCCACGATGACCCAAGTTAGCTCAGAGCAAAGTATGGAGCCCAGAAAAAATCTGCTTATATGCAGTGAGTGTCACAGGGACTAAAATACTCGCTGACACAGACGGGCCTGAGCTAAGGAATCACTTTAGGGTTGCTAAAGTCATTTTGGCCCGACCTGTCAGGTTGTTGTGTGGCTGAGTTCTTGTTTTTATCATCACCAAAAAGGTGCATGGTTTACCCTTGCCCTTGATATCCTAGTGCCTTGGCTAATGGAGAGCCTTACGGTTGTAAGGCTTGAGCCACATCTCCTCAGCTGAGTTCCTCAAGGGTCTTGGTTGCATGCGGAGCATTAGCTCCATGGTACAGATGAAGAAATGTGCCCACGGCCACAACACAGTGACTCCCAGTATAGGGACCTGCCCCTTTTCCACACTGCCTCTTAGGAACTATACTCCCGGGCATCTCCGGATAGTGATGATAAACCAATCCTGCCACACATGGCTGAGTTCTGCATTGTAGGGTAAGGAAAAAGCATGGGGGAGAGTTGGGGAGGAAAGGCAGAATCTATAAGTAAATTAAAGTCATACTATCCAAGCACTTTGGACTCATATTGATGTGTTATTTCTACTTAGTGTGGATCCAGGCTTAAACTAAAGGAAAATAAAAATAACGTTGACAGCCATTTCCTTGCTTTCTTTCTCCACCCAAGAGGCACCAGTGGTTAACAGTATGGTGGCAACAAGTGGGTCAAAGGTCAGCCCCTCAGCCAGCACTGGTTTCCATGGAGACGGGGGCTATTCATCCAGCACACAGAGCCTCTTCACAGTCACTTACACACAATTGAGCTATTACTGAGAGCCCAGGAGAGCGGTGTCTGGAGCAAGTGCACTAGACAGGGCAGGGTTTAATGGAGCTGATTAAATGGTCGTTGGGGAATTATTCCAGGGCAGGATTTGGGAATGCCCTTCAGAAACAAGTTAAATCCCCAGGTCTCATCCCATTCCCAACACTCCTCCCTTGTACTAGAATAATGCCAGTGTCTACACACTCTGGCTCACCTCACCCTTCTTCCCACATGTCCAAAGTTGAGAGGATCAACCCTCGTTCTGAGATTCTTGGACTTTTGGCCTCCATATCATTTGCTCAGCACTGTGGTGCATCTGTGACTTAAAAAGATACCAACCCCAAAACAAAGAATGAAAATTTAAGCAGACGATCTATTTCAGGCATAAAATAAATTCCAGTGGATGGTGAATGTGGTTTAAAACCAGTACTTCTTAAAGATGAGAGATTCTTTGGCATTTGTTTGGGAATACTTGAAATCTCTCTCTCTTTTTTTTTTTTTTTGAAAAGAATGGGCGCATTCCTTCCAAAGTTGTATTGCCATCTGTAACTGATCAGACATTCTACCAAAATTCCTGCAGCCTTTAAAATCAGGGTAGAACATGAGAGGTAAAAAGTAAAAATCAGTAGAAAAGCAAAAAGTCTTATTAAAAGATTATTCTCTCACATAAAAACTTTAGGTGAATGTTTATACATAACCACCCCAAATGGAAAGAATCCAAATGTCCTTCAACAGGTGAATTGATCCGCAAACACTGGCTCATCCACACAACGGAATTACTAATGGGTAATGAACAGGAGCTACTGATGTAAGCAGCAACATGAGTGCATCTCAGATACATTTTATTTATTTATTTTTTAAAGATTTTATCTGGGGCACCTGGGTGGCTCAGTCGTTAAGCGTCTGCCTTCGGCTCAGGTCATGACCCCAGGTCCTGGGATCGAGCCCTGCATCGGGCTCCCTGCTCCGCGGGAAGCCCGCTTCTCCCTCTCCCACTCCCCGGCTTATGTTCCCTCTCTCTGTCAAATAAATATATAAAATCTTTAAAAAAAAGATTTTATATATTTATTTGAGAGAGTGTGTGTGTGTGCACACGGGGGGTGGGGTGGGGAGGGAGAGAGAAAGAGTCTCAAGCAGACTCCCCGCTGAGCACGGAGTGGGGCTCTATCTCACGACCCCGAGACAAAGTCAAAAGTCAAACGCTTAACTGACTGAGCCACCCAGGCGCCCCTCAAATACATTTTACTATGTGAATAAAGCCAGATTCAAAAGGCTACACATTGTATGAATCCACTTACATGTCATTCTGGGAAAGGCAAAACTATAGAGTCAGAGATCAGATCAGTGGTTGCCAGAGTTTGAGACTAACTGTAGGGAAGGTGTTGACTGAACGGGGATGTCAAAGGGGACTCGGGGGAAGGGAGGGGAATTGTTCTAGATCGTTAAGTGTGGTGGTACAATTTGTTAAAACCTATAGAAATGTATTCCACAAAGAGTGAATTTTATGGTATGTAAAAAAAAAAGGGGGTGTGTGTGTCTAAATTTAGTCCTCTAGACAGCAGGCAAGAAAACAGTGTGCTGACTCTGCAGGCCAGGATAAAATAACGAATCTGCTTAGTTCCCCTAAATTATACCTGCCAAGCTGTAAGCGCAGCCCACTTTTTTAAATCTCTGTTGCTGTGATCTCTAACCAGGTTGATATAAAGATGAAAAATTTAAGAATCCCCCACCGACAACTGGGTGGGGAACATCAATATTTCTATTTTCGGAGACGTTGTTCTTTGTGAGTATGAAAACAGAGGAAAAAATAGTGGAGGTGTTCCTTAATGAGTAGGAGAGAAAATAGTGGCAAGAAGGCTGAAAAGATAGCAGTTATGATCAAGTGGGTTCATGACCATACATTGAACAGGAATGAGCAAATTCAAGGTCTTCATGCAAAGGGTGAACGCAACCTCACAGAGGCCATCCAGACCTGGAGGCAGAGACCTACAGATGTCCACCCATATCCTCCCTGGAATGACAGCTTCACCAGGACACTCACATCACTCTGCGGCCCGTGTCCAGAGCAATACGGTGCCCACAGGAGGTACGCAGTCAGTACCGATTGAGTAATGAACACGTGAAGGCAGAAGCTCAGGAGAAAATCTGATTCAAGAGAAATGGTGAAGAATTACATGGAAGATTTATACATATCACTTGGTCAAGCTCAGTATTCTGAAGCGTTCTGAGATTAAAATAACACTTACAAAACCAACACATAAAGCAAAAAACAAAAACAAAATAAGCCTCAAAACAAAAGAGGGCAGGCCAGAAGGAATGGCACGGGAGCCTTAATTCTCCAGCTCTGAGCTGCTCAGCCCAGGCGCGTGGGCCATGTTGGCTGCTGCTCTAGGAGGCTCCCTGGCTGACTCTGGAGAGAACACAATGAGGACACCAAAGAACGTCAATAGGGTGACAATGACAGATGATAGCTAACTTTCCTATTGTTTTTCAATGTCCAGGCACTGTTCTAAGTACTGGGCTAATAGTAACTCACTTAATCCTCACAACCACCACCACGGGGGGCTGTCGGAATATCACTGTACACATGAGCAAACGGGCCCAGGGAAGCTATCTGACTAACTCAGGGTAGGGTCTGAACCTCTCCTGACCTGACGGTCTGCACACATAACCCCAAACTATTATGGGAAAATGGGGCAAACCCATGAAGACAACAGTTAACAGAGATGAAGTACTACAACTACAGACATCCTACCACTGAGGGCGTGGACGCGAGACATGACTGAACTGACAGCTACATGTGACAATAACGCTGCGGGGGGGAGCGGGGTGGGGGGGAGTCAATTCTGCTCCACGGGTGCCTGAAACAGGAAGCTCCTTCAATGGCTGACATCCTCCAATGGTGCCCCAGGGAATGGTGTTCTGCTCTTGGATACACCCCCTTCCAGGAGGTCCAGATTGGAGCAGCAGGCTGAGGACTTTCAAAACTATGTTGTCTAGAGAGGTTCAGTGTGATGAGAAGACAACAGGAGAAGGCTGTCTCCTGAAGAGTGAAAGGCACTCTTCACACTCTTCACGTGGACGAGGAGGAATTCAATTTGCTCTGGGCTGCCCCCATCACTGCAGGTGTCCAGGCAGAGGCCAGACAACAAATTGTTGGACCAGATAGCCCTGTGATCTCAGCCAGTGATTAATTATTCTCAGATGCGAAGTGATTCTCAGGTCTCCAAGAGCAATTTAGGAATGGAAAAACCCACTTCCAACTCAAAGAAGAAATACAAACAAGGCTGCTGGGAGGAAGTATCAGCCAGCCGAGAAGAGATGCTCTTCTGTGGCTGGGCCAAGACTGCAACCCTGGGGCCCAGGGCATCCTAACAGACCTGATTTCCTTAGGGCACTGACCATCAGTTATCAGCAAGAGCTGTTCCTTCGAGCTAGCTTAGCAACTTTGTCCATCAACAAGATTCCTGCAGAGTTTCAAAGTATTTTCAATGTACCCTATAATGTTTCTGGGAACATTTATATGTTCCTCCCCCCTGAAGAGAGCATTAATCCTGAGGGAACCGACATTCCAAAAGTCAAGGGATCTATCCAAGCTTAGACTACGTTTTGGACCGCTTAAGGCATTTGTTCCTTTACCACAAACTAACAGCTAATTAAAAGACTATATCCACCCATCCCCTCAGGCTTTGCCTCTGGCAACACAATCAGGCCAACTGCACACCGTGTAGGGCCAAGGAAAAACAGTGAAAACTTGAAGCTATTCCTTCTTTTTTTTTTAAGGACTCGTAATCCTATTGACTCCGCACCACAAAAATGAGAGTGCCGTAAAATGGGGTGCGGAGGAAATGGGTACTCTATGGTAGCCCCAGGTGTAAACTGGTTCAGCCCATTGCAAGGAAATTTGGCAATGAAGAGCT
Source organism: Leptonychotes weddellii (assembly GCF_054177405.1). Taxonomy (NCBI): domain Eukaryota; kingdom Metazoa; phylum Chordata; class Mammalia; order Carnivora; family Phocidae; genus Leptonychotes; species Leptonychotes weddellii. Next base: position 86,771,544 of record NC_138378.1, read on the forward strand.
TTTAAAATGTTCCTTAATGAGCCCATGTCTGGGAATCTACTCTAGGGTAATAATCCTAAACTCAGAAAAAGCTTTGTACATAACAGATAGATACTCGCTATTATTTGTGAGAGTGAAGTACCAAAAAACCCTGAATTTCTAAAAGTAGGGGAGTGGTTAAGTGTGTCAACTGAAGATAACGCTTACGGTAGAATGTTACCGTCACATTCTGATGTTTAAAAAGAAAGAAGTACAAAACTTACACACCACAAGAAAGGTCTGCTAGAAATTGGACCAATATATTTGAATGGTTGTGTGTGGGTGACAGGATTATTAAGTGACATTAGAAAAAGGGGGGTGTGTGCCTGGGTGGCACAGTTGGTTAAGCATCCAACGCTTGGTTTCAGCTCAGGTCGTGATCCCAGGGTCATGGGATCAAGCCCCGAGTAGGGCTCTGGGCTCAGTGTACAGTCTGCTTGAGACTCTCTCTCTCTCTCTCTCCCTCTGCCCCTCCCCCCACACTCTCTCTTTTTCTAAAATAAATAAATCTTAAAAAAAGAAAAAAAGAAAACTTCCCTCTATCTCCAAGTTTTTTTTTTTTTTTTTTTTAAAGATTTTATTTATTTATTTGACAGAGAGAGACACAGTGAGAGAGGGAACCCAAGCAGGGGGAGTGGGAGAGGGAGAAGCAAGCCTCCTGCAGAGCAGGGAGCCCGATGCGGGGCTCGATCCCAGGACCCTGGGACCATGACCTGAGCCGAAGGCAGACGCTTAACGACTGAGCCACCCAGGCGCCCCTCTCCAAGTTTTCTTTAATACACATGTCTCTCCCTCCCTTTCTCTCTTCCAATAGCTCAATGAACACAAGGGAATATTCTCCCTGATTGTGCTTCTCCCAGGTCTGGGATGAACCTTCCCTCTCCTTTCAAGAATGTACAGCTCCACATAAACATACATATATGCAGACGTTCACATCTTTCTGTTTCTTTCTTTCTTTTACCAAACTGGGATTATATCACACTTTTTCAAGAGCTCCTCAGTTTCCTTTAAAACAAAGGCCCTAATTTCTAAGAACTCTGTTACCTCGGCAGACCATATTTCAACCTCTCCTTCCTTGCTTCCTCTGCCTAAATTCAAACCATGAGGGATTCCTTGGGGACCCCAAGTCAAGTTGAATACCTTAAAGGGAGCCCAGACCCACTCTTCCCTCCCTTCCTTCAAGGCTGCCTGTCCGAGGGGCCAGGCTATGTTCTACACCTGCATGGGCTGCCTTCCCCAGCACCATGTCCTCACCCATAACTGGACACTAACTAACCTGCCTCACTTGAAATGCAGTCCCTCCAGGCTGGGGACCTGATCTTGTTTTATATCTCAGTCCCTAAGACATTCCCAGACACCTAGGAACTGCTCAACGGTTACTGAATAAAAAATAAATATCTAAACACCACCAAATTGTCTGTGACTGATTCTAAACCAATCAAATATCTATTGTGAAACTTCTCAATGAAGACCAATTCCAAGAACCCAAAACCTTATAATGAGGATGGGAAATAAGATATAGCTGCACTGAGGGCGCCTGGGTGGCTCAGTTGGTTAAGCGACTGCCTTCGGCTCAGGTCATGATCCAGGAGTCCCGGGATCGAGTCCCACATCGGGCTCCCTGCTCAGCGGGGGGTCTGCTTCTCCCTCTGACCCTCCTCCCTCTCGTGCTGTCTCTCGTTCTCTCTCGCAAATAAATAAATAAAATCTTAAAAAAAAAGAAAAAGATATAGCTGCACTGAAAGATGTGCCAAACACCAGGGGCACCTGTCAAAATGGTAGCAATAATGACTAGGAGGAAAATTTTTCCTAAAGCTAAGTGTATACAACGTGAAGAACTGACCTGTACTGCTGGGTGAATTCATTTTCTCAGATGTTCTTCTCAAAACGAAATTACGGAAATAGTAAGAGGGTAGTTTTTTTTCTATTAATATCTTTACATAGTAAAATTACAAGCTGGTATCATTCTGCCAATCCCTCTCCTTCCCCAAGTTTTCTGAAATTTGAATGGTCCAAGAGACCCAGAAGTGGGGTCCAGGTGGCCAATGACTTTATTAGTTTGTGGGAGAAACAGATCCCCAGTGCCAAAGGAAGACACTCTCTGAGTTGAGTCCTAGGGGTGGGTTTGATTTTGTAAGCAGAGAGGAGATAAAACCAGTAATGAAAGCTGAAAGCATACCGGCATGGGGCCAAGAGGAATCCAAAGATGTTCAGGAGGCAAGTTTTTGTGGTTAGCTCTTATAAGGCAGATGCTAGAAAAACAGTAAAACTGCTTAGGAGAGAAAATTCAGCACTAACTCACTCCGGGGCCAAATGCTTGTCTCGTTCCAGGCACTTTTTGCACATTTTCCTCCCCACATCCACCCATCTCAAAGCCCCCCATCTTTCAGAGGACACCAGGCATTCATTTCAGGGTAAGAAAGTGGCAGAGGTGGTATCTGAACCCAAGTCCAGTTTCTGCTCACCGCCTGAGAAGTGAGTGCCTGTGTTCATTCAACAGTCTGTGTGGATGCTTTGGAGGTTTGCCAGCAGGTCAGAGATTCGAAAAAAGTGATGCAGCAGTAGGTTTAAAAACAATGGAAATAAGGAGAAAAGGGAAGAGCCAGAGTCGGTTCTGACTGGAGGAGGGCTTCAGAGAATCAACAGGACTTGGGGCCCGAATGACGATTATGGAACCCGAGGGAAAGAGGAACTGAAGAAACAGACTTCGGATGATCAGGAGAATGGGAACTGAGGTAGAATAGAGAAGTTGGGAAGACAAACTCTCAGAGTCTTAGATTTCCACCAAAATCTGTAAGTGGTGCTGACATGAAGAAGGGCAGCAGAGCACAGAGTTAATTAAGAATCCTGACTCCCGGTCTGCCTGGCTTCAAATCCTGCCCTTGCCACTTACGAACAGGCAACCTTAGGAAAGTAATTGATCTGTGCTTCGGTCAAACGATCAGGTGTCAGAGATAGACCAGCACACACCTCGAAGGAGGTTGCTTTGAGGACTAAAAGCTATATTCACTGCAAAGATTTAGAAAGTGCAGGTCACGCAGGGTTGAACTGCAGTCTGCCAGATCTTGATGTCAATGGTCATCCCTGTGTACCTTTCCTCGGGCTTGGTTTCCTTCTTCTCCCTCCTTACTATTCTCAGCACGCCTACATCCAGTTAAGAGCTGGGCAAGCCCACATCCTCACATCTGCTTCTTGGAGACCCTCCTGCAGCTCTCCTGACCAGGCCGTCCCTTCTCCCCTCTCCCTCCCCGTTGGCTGGTCCTGAGGGGTCATGTTCAAACACTCAACTATCCGGCAAGCACTTCAACTCCTATCTTGGATTCTTCCAGGTGAATTTAAAACTTTTTATTTGGGTAATTTTTTTTTTTTAAAGATTTTTTATTCATTTGACAGAGAGAGATACAGCGAGAGAGGGAACACAAGCAGCGGGAGTGGGAGAGGGAGAAGCAGGCTTCCTGCCGAGCAGGGAGCCCGATGCAGGGCTCGATCCCAGGACCCTGGGACCATGACCTGAGCCGAAGGCAGACGCTTAACGACTGAGCCACCCAGGCGCCCCTATTCGGGTAATTTTCAAACATATACAAAAGCAAAGAATTCAGTGAGCCCAGTTAAACCATCACTCGTGTTCCATGGCTAGCTCATGGCCAACCCTAGGTCATCTATCCCCCATCCGCTTCCTGCAGACCCCACTCTGCCCTCCAAACTATAGGATATCGTTTCATTGGTGAGTGTGTATCTCTAGAAGACAGAAAATATAAAAATTCCTATAAGATGATTATCATGTTTTAAAGATTTATCAATAATTCTCTAATATTATGAAATACCTAGCTATGTTTTTAGACTGTCCTGATTGTCCTATAAATTATTTTTTCCCCTACAGTTTATTTCAGTCAGGATCCAAATGTGGTCCATGCATCACAATAGCTCAAGAATAGCTCTCTCTTTCTTTTTTTAACCTGTAATCTTTTTTAGACCTTTAATCCTTGGCGGGGGAGGGGAGGTCCTCTCACTTTCCCTTTCTTTCCTTCTCTCCCTTTGTATCATCTCTAGAAGAAACCAGGATATTGGTTCTATAGTTTTCTGCTACACATACGTTCATGTTGTCATTTAACATGTTTCTCTGAACCATGTATTTCTTTTTTTTTTTTAAAGATTTTATTTATTTATTTATTCGAGAGAGAGAGAGAGAGAGAGAAACAGCATGAGAGGGGAGAGGGTCAGAGGGAGAAGCAGGCTCCCCGCTGGGACGGGAGCCTGATGTGGGGCTCGATCCCAGGACCCTGGGATCATGACCTGAGCCGAAGGCAGTCGCTTAATCAACTGAGCCACCCAAGCGCCCTGAACCATGTATTTCTTATCAACTAATAATTAGACTTAGCTTGATCAAATGCAGGTGGACTGTTATTTTAGTTTATTTGGGGGAGAAGAAACAGGACTATTTCTTCTTGATTTATTAGCTGGGAAACTTCTGTAAAGAAAAACTTTCCTGACTACTATTTGGTGGTCCAGTGACAGAGAGCACATAACACAGGCAAGACAAATGTCTGATCCTTTCTCCCTATTTGACAGTTTTTAAATAATGACTTAGCTCCCTGTTGTCCTCCAAAAGAGACCAGTGTTGCTGTTCATTTGGTTGGATTTTGGGTTTTTTTTTTTTTTTTTGGAGAGTCATTGTGAACTTAAGGGTCTAAATAAATACGATGTTATTGATGCTCAAATTATTTCATCTTTGTCTCCTTAGGTTGGCTCCTGCGTCTTTTTGACCTAGTAGTCCTAGTATGTGAATCCCTAACAGTGGACCAGGAGACTCGAGTCTCTAGGGGTCTTTGACAGCTTTCACACTTTCTTACCTAACAATATGTTCTGGGTTCATCTTGTACAACAAATCATCTCTTTCTCCTCGGGGCCCCATTTTAAGGGGGAAATGATATTAAGTGAACAGAATCTGAGCACTAGAGTTGCTCACTGCTGCTGAGATAATTGTTCCTAGGCCTTTTCAGTGGACAGAGTTAGGAAAGATATTTTCTATTTATATATACATAAATATATATATGAAAATGAGTTTTTATTGGTCCTTCCAATTTGCATTCAGGACTCAGATCTTTTCATAGCCTCCTTGATCTTTCATCTGTACCTCCTTTCCTCCACACTGAAAATTCTTGTTCTCAGTAACACCAACATAATTACTCATTTACTCCTTACACAATACATACAGGACACAAAAGACAGAATAACACCACCAACACCATCATCACCAACATGGTTAATGAAAACATTGTAAGATTTTTGCTTCCTGGCACTTCTTTTGGTCCTTATTTTATATCCACTAGGGATAGACAAATAGTTGTGTTTGTATAACTGGGTTCTGCCTAGGTCTGCTGATTGCCAGTCTGGCTCTGTCCTTGGGACTTAAGCCTGCCCAGCTTTCAGTTGGAGGTGTGACATCCTGCCTACTCTTTGCCAACTCTACCCCAGAAGCTGGACCCAGTGCAAACCAGAGAAGCCCAAACCACAGCAGAAATCTGACTTTAGTGTTTGCTGCTCTAGGAACTCCATGCACTCAGACAGGCTTAGATCTGGGTTGGGATGAAGCCTGAATGGGCCTTGCCCTTTTGACATTGATTTGGGTGGAAAGCAGTTCCCCATGGGGGCCAGGTCTAAAGCTGACTGGTCTCCTTGCAGTCCTGTTTACTCCCATCTGGCTCTGGGAACCAGTAAAAGCCCAGCACGCTGTGAAACAAGAATCAAGTGGGCATCTGACAGGTGTCTATCAGAGAGAAATATTTATTCAGAGAAGTATCTATTCAAATATCTAAACACATCTATCCATTTTTTTAAAAAAAAATATTTTATTTATTTATTTGACACAGAGAGAGAGATAGTGAGAGCAGGAACACAAGCAGGGGAGGGAGAGGGAGAAGCAGGCCTCCAGCCGAGCAGGGAGCCCGATGTGGGGCTAGACCCCAGGACCCTGGGATCATGACCTGAGCCGAAGGCAGACGCTTAACCACTGGGCCACCCAGGCACCCGACATCTGCCCATTTTTAAATTGGATTTTTTTTTTTTTTGCTATTGAGTCGTAGGAGTTATCACATATATGATTTGCAAATATTTTCTCCCATTCAGTAAGTTGCCTTTTCATCTTGTTGGTTTCTTTTGCAGTGTAGATGCTTTTTAGTAGTATGTACTTTATTTATTTTTGCTTTTGTTGCTTTTGTTTTTGGTGTCAGATTCAAAAAGTCATCACCAAGACCTGTGTCAAAGAGCTTACAGCCTATGTTTTCTTCCAGGAATTTTCTGGTTTCAGGTTTTACATTCAAGTCTTTGATCCACTTTGAGTTAATGTTGGTGTATGGGATAAGACAGAGGTCCAGTTTCATTCTTTTGCATGTGGCTGTCCACTTTTCTGAACACTATTTATCAAAGAGACCGCCCTTTCCCCACTGTAAACTCTTGGATTCATTGTCATAAATTAATTGACCATATACACATGGTTTGTTTCTGGGCTCTTTATTGTTACACTGATCTATGTTTCTGGATTTTTTTTTTTTAGGATTTTATTCATCTATTTGACAGAGAGAGAGAACAAGCAGGGGGAGCGGCAGGTGGAGGGAGAGGGAGAAGTAAGCTCCCCGCTGAGCAGAGAGCCCGACGCGGGACTCGATCCCAGGACCCTGGGATCATGACCTGAGCCGAAGGCAGACCCTCAACCGACTGAGGAACCCAAGCGCCTCTATGTTTCTGTTTTTATGCCATACCATACTGCTTAATTATTATAGCTTTCTAATATACTTTGAAATCAGGGAGCATGATGCCTTCAGATCTTTCTCTTTGTTCTTTCTCAAGATTGCTTTGGCTATTTGCGGTTTATTGTGGTTCTATGCAAATTTAAGGATTATTTGTTCTATTTCTAAAATGCCATTGGAATCTTCATAGAAACTGCACTGAATTTGTAGATTACTTTGGGTAGTGTGCACATTTAAAAAATATTGATTCTTCCAATCCATGAGCACAGAATATATTTCCACTTATTTGTGTCTTCTTCAATTTCTTTCATCCATGTCTTGTAGTTTTTACATACAGTTCCTTTCACCTCCTTGTTTAAATTTATTTTTACTCTTAGGTATTTTACTCTTTTTGATGCAATTGTATATGAGACTTAAAATTTTTTTTCTTTCTGATAGTTCATTATTGGTGTATAGAAATTCAAACAGATTTTTGTGTATTGATTTTACTGAATTTGTTTATTAGTTCTAACAGTTTTTTGATGGACTCTTTAGGGTTTTCTATATATAATGTCATTTGTAAATAGTGACGATTTTATTTTTTCCTTTCCAATTTAGATTCCTTTTATTTCTTTAGTCTTGCCTAATTGCTCCAGCTAGAACTTCCAACACTATGTTGTTTTTTTTTTAAAGATTGATTTATTTATTTGAGAGAGCAAGAATGAGAGAGAGAGTACATGAGAGAGGGGAGGGTTAGAGGGAGAAGCAGGCTCCTCGCCGAGCAGGGAGCCCGATGCGGTACTCGATCCAGGGACTCCAGGATCATGACCTGAGCCGAAGGCAGTCGCTCAACCAACTGAGCCACCCAGGCGCCCAACACTATGTTGAATAAATGTGATGAGAATGGACGTGCTTGTCTTGCTCCTGATCTTAGAGGAAACGCTTTCAGCTTTTCACCATTTTTCAACATTTCATAATGTTAGGTGTGGGCTTGTCATATATGGCCTTTATTATGTTGAAGTATGTTCCCCTATACCCAGAAAGGCTTTTTAAAATCATAAATGGATACTGAATTTTGTCAAATGTTTTTTATCCTTTATTTTGTTAATGTAGTGTATCACAATGACTGATTTGCAAATGTTGAACTATCCTTGCATTCCTGGAATAAATCCCACTTGATCCACAGTGTATGATTCTTTTACTGTATTGTTGAATTTGGTTTGCTAATATTTTGTTGAGGATTTTGCATCTATGTTCATCAGGAATACTGGCCTGTAATTTTCTTTTCTTGCGGTGCCCTTCTCTGGTATCAGAGTTTTGGTATCAGTTACCTAACAATAACTTTTAATTTAAAAATGAAACCAACTCGGGGCGCCTGGGTGGCTCAGTTGGTTAAGCGACTGCCTTCGGCTCAGGTCATGATCCCGGAGTCCTGGGATCGAGCCCTGCATCGGGCTCCCTGCTCGGCGGGAAGCCTGATTCTCCCTCTCCCACTCCCTCTGCTTGTGTTCCCTCTCTCGCTGTGTCTCTCTCTGTCAAATAAATAAATAAAATCTTTAAAAAAATAAAAAATAAAAATAAAAATGAAACCAACTTGGGGGTGGGAGGATGGGTTAGCCTGGTGGTGGGTATTGAGGAGGGCACATTCTGCATGGAGCACTGGGTGTTATGCACAAACAATGAATCATGGAACACTTCATCTAAAACTAATGATGTAATGTATGGGGATTAACATAAGAATAAAAAAAAATGAAACCAACTCATTTACTTACCTCCTTGTGGTTTTAAAAAATATTATTTTTAATGGAACTATCTATTTAAAATATTTTTATTTATGGAACTATCTATAAATAAAACTATATCTAATGCAAAGAAACAAACAAGTAACACTAACATACCCATTACCCATATTAAACTGTCACATTTTCCCATATTGATCTTAGAACTCTCACCTGATTTCTTTTTTTTAAAAGAAATAAAGTGATACTAATACAGCTATAAAGTCCCTAAACTCAGCCATTTCCCCAGAAGCAACTATTGTCCAAACATGCTGGTTAGCATGGCTCTGCATTGTTTTAATACTTTCATTACATATGTATTATCTACAATTTACAGGCTCAATTTGGGTGTTTTCTCCAACTTTTTATTTTGAAAAACTCCAAATTTACAGGGAAGTTGTAGAAATATAATGAAAACCCATCTTTCCTTCAACCAGATTTACCATCATTAACATGTTCCCAAATTTGCCTTAGGTTTACCTCTCTCACCCTATATATGTGTACACACACACACACTTTTATTTTGATGAGCCACTCGAACGTTAATTTGTAGACATCATGACACCTTATCTTCCAATATGCACCACCATGGATCTCCTAAGCATCAGGACATTCTCCTACATAACCATAATATGATTATCATTCTCTCAGGAATTTTAAACATTCATATAAATGGCACCACAATTTGGGGATGCTTTAGCAACTTGCTTTTTCCAATTAACATTAGACTTTTAGAATTTGTTCATGCTAGTACACATAGGTCTGGTTAATTCCCTGTATTCTACTATATGGCTGTGTTTCCTCATCTACTTATTTTATGTATTGAGGACTACTATGTTCTAGTTTATGCTAATACGTACAATGAACAATGGCTCTTCTTGTTCATGTCTCTTGGGCCACATGGGAGAGATCTGCTGGGTCATAAGATATGTGCATCTTTAATTTTACTACATATTGCCAAATCATTCCTCAAAGTATTTATACTAATGTAAGCATCATTTATTAACATATATCCTCGCCGATACCTGCATTCTCATATTTTAATATTTGCCATCTCATTATGGTTTTAATTTGCCTTTCCCTGATCCTGCCTCTTTCTTTAAACAGAAAGCAAAGAGCACAGTTAACCTTTTCTGAACATCTTATACACCCTCCATTGCAACATACCCTACTGTGTCATTACTCCAGTTTCTCCCTTTGCCTAGATGGTCAGCTGCCACTTAACCTGCAAATGATCAGTCTGTCTAAGAACCAAGTACTGTTCCTGAATCAAGTCAGTAAACCCTAGGTAAAGGTTCAGGGACCTCTCCTACAGAGAAAAGAGCAGGAACTATAGTAAAGGACAATATGACCAGTTTTTCAGCGAAACTAAACACTTCTCAGTTCTTGATTATACAACAGATGTTTAATCCACCAGAAGTGTAATATTTAGATGAGTAGCATAAACTCTCAACTCTGAGAATTAGCAAAAAATGGACAAGACAGAGGTTAGAGATCTCATCACCTCCCCTCAACAGAAAGGTGTATAGCCTCACAGCCTGAGGCGGTCAAATGCAGGTAACACAGAGTGGCCTCATTTCAATTACTCAGGAGGGGGAGGGGCAGAAAGAAGAGGTGGGTGGAGGTGTGTGATGATGGGAAATACACCCAGCTAGGAAGTAAGACCAGGCTGCTGGCTCCAGCTCATTTTCCTAGTCTGTAAAAGAAGATAAACTAGATGGCTTCAAGTTTTTGTTCTTTCAACTCAAACATTTAATGGTTTTACAATACCATAAAAGCCTGTGAAAAATTCATTTCACTTCAGCCCTCCACAAAACTGGGGTTCATAAAGCAGATCCTGAGTCATCGAAAACAAAACAAAATGCAACAGAAAAGATTCTCTCTTCATTCTTTAAGAAGTTAGAAAAGTGTAGGATGCATTTTGGAATATTTTCACCAAAATGGTTAAAGTTTAAAGTTTAGCATTTTGACGAGGGAGCATTTATTGTCTGGAAAACCAGATGTCTTTTTCTTGTTTTGTTTTGTTTTTTTAAGATTTTATTTATTAGAGAAAGAGAGAGCATGAGCAGAAGGGGCAGAGGGAGAAGCAGACTCCCTGCTGAGCAGGGAGCCCGAAGCAGGGTTGAATTCCAGGACCCCGAGATCATGACCTGAGACACTTAACCGACTGAGTCACCCAGGTGCCCCTTGAAAACCAAATTTCTTAAGGGATAAAAGACATATACATGAAAATTGTACCCCATAAATACACAATGAACACCTCTCAGGTACTCTTATAGGCATGGGAGAGAAGAACACTGTTTTTGATCCCAAAGAATTCATTATCTAATGGAGGAGACAAACAAGAAAACAAGAGTTTTAATATAAATTGACTGGTGCTAATTTAATGTTAGTATAGGGTATTACATAGGGGGAAAAAGGTACAGAAGTCAATCACGGGCAAGGAATTTCTAAGTCAATTGTGGGTTCCAAGAAGAAAAGATGCCAACAGAACCCTGAGAATCAGTGGGGAGCACACTGGCACAGACTGGTAAGGGGTGGAACATTGTAAGTCCCCATGGCTTCAGAGATTGGTGCTCACTGGAACAAGCTGGGACACAATGCCAAGAAGCTATGAAGCTCTGACACCAGTCGTGACATCAAAGGTGAACAGAAAGTGGCTTCTGTACTTCAGACACATGCACTTTAAATGAGGATCTTGGAGATTAAGGGTGTAGAACACCTTACCTTTCCTCTCCTGTGAACAATTAGTTATGTGAAGATTAAATATCTGGCTAACACAGCAGGTTAAGTTTTTTCAGGTGAAAGTCAGTATAATTTGCCTGGTTTGTTCCAATCCTACCGATTTTGTAATGATCAAGAATACTAAGTTCAATGGTTGATTTGGTCAAGTCTTTGATGAACACTTAGGCTGAGTGAAAATGCCCATGATGCAGAAGTATGTTCTCTGTTGAAGAAGTTAGTGTCTAGACACAGTAAAGGCAGGAAGTTTCCACACCATGAGTCATGCTCAACACACACGAAATTCACCTTTTTTTTCTTTTTTAAAGATTTTATTTATTTATTCATGGGGGGGGCAGGCAGAGGGAGAAACAGGCTCCCCACGGAGAAGGGAGCCCAATGCGGTGGGGACTCAATCCCAGGACCCTGGTATCACGACCTAAGTCAAAGGCAGACGCTTAACCAACTGAGCCACCCAGCTGACCCTGCAATTCACCTTCTGAATGGAAGATGGTTAGCCTCTGAAAACTCCTGGGCAATCACCAGCATTCTAGCGACAATGGGGTCATGAAAGAGAAGACATCTCTTTCTCCCCTCCCCAGAGAGCTTCCAGCCACTGGGCAGAGGGAAGGAAGGCTAGTTAGCCCAGGCTACTATAAGAGCCAGTGTTTGGTGTTCTCTTGCAAGGCATGGCTAGAACACCTCCTCCCCAGGACCTCCCCTCGTGCCTCCAGGCTTGAGTATTCCTTTTTCAGGTACTCCTGCTAAGGTTCCACTCTGTTTTGCCAGCCACTTGTCACATGTATTGTAAAGGCTGGTTTTCCTGTTTGTTCCCCTGCATGTTAAGCTTCCAAGGGCCAGGACCCTATCATATTCTACTTGGTAACCACAGAAGGTGTTCAGTAATTGTTAAATGGATGGACGGATGCGTGCACACCAGGCATTCTTCCAAGGCAGGCCGGCAGGGAGGAAGGGGGTTGGTAATGTTGGCCTGATTGATTTCACAACATGTACGCATTCTAGAAGCAAAAGCAAGCATGGAAAATGTGGATTGGTGATGTGTTTTGTTTTGTTTTGTTTTGTTTTAAGGCAAAATGAAGAGGGTAGGATGAACTGAATGAACATTACTAAACACTCACTGAAAGTTGTTTGGAATCCATCATTTGGGAAAACTCTGAGCATGGCGGGGTGCAAAGTTCCTGAGACCGCAAGAGGGGTGTCGGGGCTTCACAGGCAACGGAAACTGGCAAATTGCATTTCGCACAGTTACATACCGTCTCATCAGATCCCCTCTATTATTTCCGCACCAGTCCAGTAATTCAGGGCTGGGCGTGGGAGTAGATAAAAGGTGCCTGGAGCCAGGGCGAGGAGAAGGCTAGGCAGAGAGGGCCCAAACTTGCCCACACTCTGTGAGCTCCCTTTCATCCCTTTTGAATAAAATCTGCATTCCTTTTCTCGGAGAAGGGCAGCCCTGCTCCCCACCTAACGGCCCTGAATGTGGTGGACTTGGTGCCCCCCAAGCCAAGCTCCGCAAGGCAGCTGAACCCAGGCCAGCGATAGCACTGAGGAGAAAGGGAGATTGTCCCCCTGGCCCAGCTCAAACATTTCATTCTCTTCCTAGGCCTCAAAACCCTAATTTGACCACAAAAACCTGGCCTCTGGTGTTTCTGTTATGAGTATCGGATTCCTTCGGCTGAACTTGGCTGTTCACTGCCTGAACAAATTACATTAACAATACAGAGAAATGTATACAGGGCCTTAAAAACACTGCTGAGCAGGGACCAAAACAAAGACGGTGGTGTCCTAGCAACAAACCTCACCCCCCAGCAGCCTCGGGCCCTGCCAGGGATTGTAAGCCATTGAGCTCCTCTCTTCTCTGCAAACAATTAGGGACAGAGAAGTCACAATTAGAGATGGGATTTACAGCCAGAGGAGCAATCTATAAATCACGGAGCTCCCACCCCCAGCCATTCCCAGCCAGATAATCAGAGCCAGATGTTTGCCACAGCTGCTTCAACGTGGGTACACTTTTGTCCAACTCGACCACGCTCCTGCTCGGAGAACCGGCAGAGGCTCCAGCCAAAGAATCCTGCCAAGCCAGAGGGGGGCCTCTGCATCCTGGAGCAGGCCCAACGGCAGGAAAAGTTGGGTCATGCGGGAAGTGTTCGGTCGAGCGACTGCAGAGGTGCACAAGGCGCCCTCGCTGGCGGCCTTCCCTCCAACCCCGCACCACTCCGTGATGCAGGCAACAATGACAGTGAGCAGCAGTGACAATGACAATCTGATCACCTGTGAAGTACTAAGCACTGAACTGTGTACTTTACAGCTACTCCCTCGCTGAAGAGCCCTCAATTCACAGATGAAGACACGGAGCCTTCCGGAGGGCAACAGTTTTCTAGAAGGTTCCCAGGGCTCCTGAGTGGCAGAGCAGCAAGTTAAAGCTGGGTCAGCTTGACCGTGATGCCCCAATAACCTCATTAAACTGTGGAACGATGGAGAGACCGATTCAGGATGCGGGGCTGGCCGTTTCCAAGTTACTCTCTGGACTGTCAAACTTGGAAAGAGACTTGTTATTTTATCTCTCCATAGGTGGTTGGTGTTTGCAATTTCGTGGCTGACCCACAGCAGATTTTTAGGACCTAGGGCCATGACACAGCAAACCCCAAGTGTGGTAAAAGCTAGACTATTCAAATGTCGTCAAGGTGTTTCTCTTCATAGACCGCCTTCTGATGCACATGTTTTTCTTCATTTTCTTACTTATGTAAGATATACATAATGTGCACACATCTTAAATATACAGCTCAAATTATTTTTCTCTATGTATCAACCCACGTAACCACCGCCAGATGAAGATATGGAACCTTCCAGGATCCATTTTATAAGGTTCTCACATTTCCCTTTCCCAGGCAACATTCCTCTGCCCCCACGGTACCCACGGTAGCCACTGTCCTAAGTTTTATCACCATATGGAATTTTGCTTGTTTCTGAACCAACAGAATCGCACATTGTGTCTCTGGTGTCAAAACAGGTCTTTTGTACAGCTTTGGTGATTCTTGGGGTTAAAGCAAGGTTCCCAGTGCAAAATTCCCGACAATGAAAACCTAAGATAGCGTCACTAGTTCTGTCTGCTACAAAAACTTTGTGAGACTATCCCACGACATCAGTGACTCTTCTTCCCAGAACCCCGTTGGTGGTGTCTAAGACGCCCTGTCTTCAAGGCCTGGACAAGCCCCTGGCCGTTGAGCCTCGAGCACTGTCGGTAACTGAAGCTGGTAGTAACAAGCTGTGTTTACCCCACTTGTCACCCTCCATCCTTTACACACTGACAGCCACCACCTTTCACTCCTCAGGAAGGGCAGCAGGGCATGGAGGATGTGGCTGAGGCCCTTCCCGGGAGGGGAAGGATTAAATGGTCTGGAATGTCTGGGCTCCAAGGGCTCTCCAGGTTCGGGCTGCTGAGGCAAAGTGCTCCCCAGTCACCCTAGCACTGCCCATCACCCCAAGAGACCCTCAGAGCGGGGAGCACTCCCCCAGGGCAAGAGGAGGCCACCCACTCACCGACCCCCCACAGAAGGAGCCCCTATTGGGTCGGGCCTTTCACTGGGAAATCAAGGCAGAAAAGCTAGATTGGGGGTGGGGGCATGCATGAAGCTTCAGTTCAGAGGATAAAAACAGCCAGTACAACAGAAAGAGCTTCTGAGAAAGGCCGACACCCCGAAGGGCTAGGAGGGAGCAGGCTTTTTTCTTTGGCTTTCTCCCCACAGTCTTGACCACCTCCCGAAGCACAGTGCTGCTCACCTTAACTCCTTGGCATGACCCCAATTTCACTTCCCAGGGTAGTTATTTTTAGTTGCACTGAGCACCTGTTTGTTTCCATGACTGTTTAAAATTCTAAATCTGTTGGCATATTACGACATAGGACACTTCCAAAGGATCTAATACTATTAGCCGGAAGTGGCAGACCCTTAGGAATTCATACTCTCATCCAAGTATTTATGGCTGACACATAAATACAGTGACCCTACCTTCCAAATAAAACATCGGGGCATGGGATTTCACAAAGGATATTTCTGGAGGTGTCATTTGGTTGGAGAAATAGGAGAATCACAGCATATTCTTGATTTGTGGGGATACTATGGGGATTTGACTGTCTGTGAGGAAGACTGTTCGACAATTTCAGAACTGGAAATTGAGGCAGACAAAGGCCACTCCCAAATTCAGCATGTAGAAGCCCAAAGCAGTCTCCTATCGAGGCTGCTCGGGTCCCCAAAAGAGCTGGAGTCCATTCCCCACATCCAGCCCCTAAAAGCCCTCCCTTGCCCCCGGCACACAGGACAACTAGAGATTTCTCCTTCTTTCTCTTTGTTCTCCTCTTCATCTTCTGGGCTACCCCTGGGTCACCCCATTTCCCCCCATCTCAGCTTGTGTACCCCCTTTTACCACCGACTTCCAAGACTCCTCCATTCAAACACAGTCTCTTCTGCTGGGGGACAAGTTCTGTCTTGTTCTAGTCTTAAGGGCATGGGGTGGGGGGGTGTTTCTAAAGGCTGGTCGACTTCCTAAGCTTGTAACTGACACAGGAGGGTCTTCTGACCCTTCCCACGACTCTGTCTGGACCCCACAGTGACCCTGACCACAGCCTGCTCAGCAGGTTGGTGCTGCTGTCTCGAGGACTGAGCACGCCCAGACGGTGCATGAGCACATCCTTCCTCAGCGGATGAAGATCCTGACATGCACCCGGGCCCAAGCCTATTTGCAGCTCACATGGAAACGTATGAGAAAACGCTCAACAGTAACAAGAAGACTGCATGCATCTGCCATCACTGAAGTACCCCACCCTTTCCCAGCTCCCAACGTCTACTCTTGCAGGTCCCTCGGCTCAGTCTTCTCTTCTCCCTCTTACAGTTCAGGCTCTTCAATATACAGATCCTTGGAAAACACCATCAAGACCCCAGGCTCTGATGAGCCTTCCTTCCTTGGAACCACGGGTCAACCATGGGAAAGCTTCCCAGGGCCAGGCAGAGTGTAGTCATATTAACAGTAGCCACAATAATAATTATCAGGTGTGTCCTAGAAGGTGGACCCTGTGCCTGGGCCTTTCACACGGACTCACCCATTGAATCCTCACAACCAGACTAAGCGGGAGGCACCATCCCTGCCCAGGGGTACAGAGAGGCCAGGTAACTGGCTCAAGGTCATGCCCACTGCTAAGTGGCGGGGCCGGGGTTTGAGCCCAGCTCAGCCCAGACAATGCGGCCCGGACGGAGGGGTGGGCATAGCCCATTGGAGGGACGCTGCTGACTGTTACCACACAGGAGCTTGAACCCTACACTGATCCTCGGAGAACCTCTATTCCACTTTTTTTTTAAGAGGTGCTGGATTTTTGGGGTGCCTGGGTGGCTCAGTCGTTAAGCGTCTGCCTTCGGCTCAGGTCATGGTCCCAGGGTCCTGGGATCGAGCCCCGCATCGGGCTCCCCGCTCAGCGGGAAGCCTGCCTCTCCCCCCTCCACTCCCCCTGCCTGTGCTCTTCTCTCAATGTGTCTCTCTCTGTCAAATAAATAAATAAAATCTTTAAAAAAAAAAAAAAGAGGTGCTGGATTTTTACATGATATTTTTTAATTTTGTAAAATCACCGTTCCAGCCCCAAGCCACATCTGAAAGGAGACTGAACAGTGGGCACAGGTCATGCCTACTCTCACGAGTGCCTCATGCATCTGACCAGGCACTGGTGAGGTCTTATGTGAGAGCTTTCCTTCCAGACCTGGAATTAGGATTTAAATATTTGTGGTTTCAGACAGCCCTTCTTACCTAAATGATAAGCTAATGGAGGACGGGGAGCAGGTCTTATGAGTCATCATGTTTTGTGAAACCCTTCACAGCCTCATGTCGTCCTGGTACAACAGGGGAGAGACTTACCTTCGCTGAGACCCTACTGTGTGCCAGCACTGTTCTAGACCCTTCCATGTACCAGCTCGTTTAATCCTCCCAAGGACCCGTTGAGTCCGGTAATAGCGACCTAGACTCTTCTTTTTAAACGAATGAAGATGGTGACGTTCGGAGGGGCTTAGCCTCCCGCCTGACGTCACCCCCTTCAGTGGCAGGACCACGCATGCTCCTGCCAGCTCATGGAACAGAATGTAAAGAACGGATGATCTGCTCTATCTTGGTGGTTCCAGGCAGGGAAATCAATTCCTCAACTAATTAATGAGGGAACTGTTTATGTTTCAAAGGCTCTCAGAAAATGATAAAGTACTTGGATCTTTGGATAACTAAATTCTCTGAGCTCTCAGGGCCATGTTGGCTGCCTTGAAGCCTGAACACTGTGCTAGAAATACAGACTTATTCAGCAATGTTTACCAAATCCCTATTTATGTGTGGGGGTTGTCCTCAAAGTGAAGGAGCAGAGCTGTGTCCGGGAGTAGACCCATTACACTGTGTGGCAGGAGGCAGTCCTGTGCGGGTGAAGCCTTGTGCAGAGTCCTAGACTCTACTATTCCTGAGCCATGCCACCCTTGGGACAGTTTCCTCGCTTCTCCACACTTCGGTTTCCCTACTTAAAAATGGGGAAGATGAGGATGGTACTCACTGGTAGTCCCTGCCTCCCAGGGCTGGTGTGAGGATTATATTAGTTGAAATACACATTTAGAAAGGTCTGGCACATGGCAAGCACTACAGAAGTGGGGTTATTGCTTAAAACCCCAAGTTGCTGCTCCTTTGTCATCCCCCATGGAAGGGAGAGGTCCTACTAGACAAGGACAAGGGGTTGGGAACAGCCCGGATGAGCCCAGCCCTCCACACGGTCATCTGATGCTTCCCTCAATGGCTTACTGAAAACTTTTCCTGCCTTGACTATGTCTCATCGTTTATGGTGGGTTTTCACTTGATCCTCTTGGGTTTTCCAGGTAGACATTCTGCAAACAGTGGTTGTTTTCCATTCTTTATTGTCTTGGCTACTGTACCAATGCAACCCTGCTCTCTCCCCTTCCTAGCCCTTTGCACTTCTCGTCTATCTTGTCAACATGGCAATGACCCTGAGGTGCTGCTAGAGATCCCTGCTGTCAGGGGAAATGTTAGGGTGCCAGCAAGGGACCACAGCTGTGCTAGGCCCAAGGCTTCCCCAGCAGGGCAGACAGTTCCCAGGGGAAGCTGGAATGACGATGGGGACACTCAGCATGTATGGGGAAGGGGCAGACAGGAGAGGAGACCCAGGAGGCAAGGAAGAGGCAGAGCTGAGGTCACTATAAGGAGCCAGGAATGGTCATATCATGGGGAGTGTCCCCCAGGAGGCCTGACACAGGGCTGGGACTCAAGAAGTACTGGTCAATCAACATGACCTGTGAAGATCATGTCCTGTCCCCATGGGCACAACCTAGGACAGGCCCTTCCAGATCCGCCCCCCCTTCTCCAGGATTTTAAGTATAAGGAGAACCAAATGCTGTCTTTTCTTACCAAGAGACACCCCTATCTCAAATGCAGATCCTTGCAAAGAAGGTAGACAGTTTCCTAATGCATTAACATTCTAACTGATTTCCCTGTCTGCTCAACTGGACTCCTTGGGAATGTGCATACAGGACATTTTGTGGGGGAAGTCATCTCATAATTTGAAAATGCAATATTTGCAACACTAGGTTACTAGGCAAAGGCGTTGCTCCCCATTACCTGGGCCTCCTCCCCAAGTCAGCCCTGAGGCAGTGTCAATGCGGCACCCTGGGGTAGACAGAGGAACGTGCTTTTCAGCAAGCACCCAGGATGATTCTGAAGCAGAGGTCCAGACACTACACTTTGAGAATCACTGCCCTGATGGTTCTGCAGGTTTGATGCCTCTGAGCATCCTCCCCATAGTTCCCCACTCCCTCCTCTGACCCAGGAAGCCCCTCCAGATATTCAGGGTTCAAGCAGATCCTCCTAGGAGCACAGGCAATGGGCAGATCCCAGGAAAAGAAGCAGGCCGGCCAGCAACCCCTGGCATGGCCGCCCCCATCCCCAAACTATGGGAGATGGAGGGGCTACAGAATATCCAACTGAGCCCTCCTGTCCCGTTCATGTACTTGGACAGCACAAGTATCAGTGGCTTCATGTGTAACCGTGTCCACAGCCTCGAGCAAAGGAAGGTGAAGCTGCCACCTGGGTTTCGGTGCCCCTGTGGGCCCTACATTAGGGTCTCAAACCACCTTCCTCCTTGGGCTGCTGCCCAGGGATTTACGGCCTTATTCACAATCTAGGCCCTTTCTGCACGGCTCGCCTGCGTCCTCACTGGATGCATACACATTCATCTGTCTCACCTGGAGAAAACTCTCACAACTAGACACTGTGTTTTAATGGGGGCGCTTTTCAGATTAAGAGAAATATTTGGCCCTGTTATTCAATGACTACTGTAAAATTCTATAAAAGATGTGGAGGAAAAAGAAATCAATGACCTGCAAAGCCCAGAATATTCTGAAAAGTAACCTCACTCTTATAAATTTCATATTGACTCCCAAAGTGGGGGGGAGGGGGGGGAGAGGATCAGAATTTTATGATCCATCACTTCTTCAAGATAATAAAAAACAAACTGAAGATTAAAAAAATGTGGACCATAACATCTCCCCCACCCCCCACCTTCTGGAACTGTCTCTTCCAATAAAAAGGCAGCTCCTACCATTTCAGAGGCTCCGCCTCCACTGGACTGGAGTATTCAGCTCCAGATTTGTGGCTAAAACTGAAACTGCTTGTGTGACAAGATAAACACATACCTAGAAATCACTCTGAAAACAAGGAATGGTAGGAATTTAGCTTTCCTGCGATGAATAAGATATGGCTCACTCCCTCACTTCCTTCAGGTCTCTGCTCAAACCTCACCTCCATGAGACCTTTCCTGACACCCACGTGTAAGGCATCCTGACCTTTACTCTCTATGGGCCTCACTCTGCTTTATTTTCTTTATCACCACCTGACACCCTGTGTGTTTGTTCACTGTCTCTCCCCTCATCCAGAAGG
This sequence comes from Leptonychotes weddellii, assembly GCF_054177405.1. Classification (NCBI taxonomy): domain Eukaryota; kingdom Metazoa; phylum Chordata; class Mammalia; order Carnivora; family Phocidae; genus Leptonychotes; species Leptonychotes weddellii. The sequence continues at coordinate 86,791,762 of NC_138378.1, forward strand.
TAAGCAACTGGAGAACGGACATTTTGTTCATTGCTACGTGCCCAGTACCTTGAAAGGGCCTGCCATGTCAATACACTCAAGTAGCTGTTCGGGCAAGGAACCCATCCACCTGCCAATCTGCCCAATAGTCTGCTCATTCACCCATATATCTACCCATTTAGTAAATGCCAACCATGATCGAGATGCCCTGATGGATGTTCTGTAAATGGGAGTAGAGACTAGAAATGGTTTTTGCTCCTGGAGAGACAGATACCTGGCAGATATGTGTGCATTTGAGACAAGTGCCTGAGGAGAATAGGCAGGAGCTATGAGAACAAAAAAAAGGTGAGAGCTATTTAAGATTAGGGGACCAGGGATGTCCTCCGGAGGAAGTGACATGGAGGCTGAGAGGGGGTTATCCAGATGAAGAATGGGGTGAATGGGAAGCACAAGGGAAGGTCCAAGGTGGGAAGAGCTTAGTGGCTGTGAACAAGGAAGAAAATGGCACAAAAGACAAGGAGTAAGACCACACTTGGTCCTCTATCACCAAGGTGCTGTGCCCCTGGCAGGTGGTAACCTGGACCTAAATCACTCAGTGAAGATCAAGCATCAACTCTGCTTACAAGATTTACAGAAGCAAGGAATAAACAATCCTGAAATGTTTATTCCCATACCAATTATAAAAGAATATTGAAATTAATTTTAAAATATGGGTTGAAATCCCCCTTTGTTTCTGCATCAATGAGGATGCTTCTTAAATATCTGAGAAAATCTTGGTATGAGGAATCAATGTAACTAAAACATTTTTTGGTGATAGAACACCATGGAGCTCCTTCACATCGTGGCACTTCTGACCGGAGAGTGGAGTCATTGTTCACAGTCAGGAGACTGGATTTAATGGACATTGTCTTAAACACAAATCTTTAAAAGACTGTGTTTTCTTTTCTGCTAGAACAAAATATCTTATAGAAGTTTGTGTCCTGGGTTTATTTTCTCCTGCTAAAATTATAATACACGCAACAATTTTAAGTTGCATACGATAAGTGAGGGCCTCCTTACTCAACTATAAGCTCCTTGAAGGGAGGCATTATCTCTGGATTCCCAGCACCAAGAACAGTTCTCAGCCCATAAAAGATCCTTTAAAACAAGTTTAATGAGATGAAAGGGCCTCAGTTAGCCAAGATTTTGCTAGTCTGGTTTTGCATAAATCCTGCTCACAATCCAGTATCTGCCACATGCTAGCTGAAGGATTACAGGCTCTGGAACTGACTTTTTCAGAAAATTAAATACAACAATAACTGATGAAGAGTGACCCATCCAGAAGCCCAGTACTTGGCAGTTAATAAGTGGGTTAATCAGTAAGAGGGATTATTGTTTTGTCCTGAAAAATGCAAGCAAAACCAAGATTGTTCACAGAGCTTTTGCATTATTACCTTAATCATCTTCTACCAGAATCTGAACTTGGCACAAAACCACTAACCCACGGACACATTCTGAGGGCACCCAGTCCACATGGCCAAGGAGAACTGCAGAGCCTATCTGGTCAAAAACAAACACAAAAAAGGTCTCAGGGATAAAAGGGCCACCAACAAGGCAAGATCAGTGTTGTGTGGGTAGGCGAACAGCCACTCACTAACTCCCCCGAAAGGTGGATGGAGTCCCAAAGGAAAAGTCACAGGACCGCCCTGGGGCCATGTAACCTCATATTCCCCCGAGGCCATGCCTGAGCCCTTCCAGGCAGGATACAGGAGACCAACAAGTGAGAGCTGATGTCCCTAAGTGGCTGTACCATCAATTTGGAACAGTCTTTCTTTGTCAATAATAAAAGGTCAGCTGTGAATGACAGATGGACATCATGCCAAGAAAAGAACTGCAGGTCAGTTCTTAGCAACAGAACTCTGCAGAAAGCATCCCACTAGGTGACAGTCCTTATCAATGGCTTATCAATCCCCAGGATCCAACTGAAGTAGTGATTTAATTTTTTTTTTTTAAAGATTTTATTTATTTATTTGAGAGAGAGAGAATGAGAGAGAGAAAGCACATGAGAGGGGGGAGGGTCAGAGGGAGAAGCAGACTCCCCGCCGAGCAGGGAGCCCGATGCGGGACTCGATCCCGGGACTCCGGGATCATGACCTGAGCCGAAGGCAGTTGCTTAACCAACTGAGCCACCCAGGCGCCCCGTAGTGATTTAATTTTTATATAATATCCACTGTTTTAAAAGTGCACACGAGTGGAGGAAACCACTTAGAAAACCTTATATGAACAAACTAGAACAAAGGACATGAGCTCACAAGCACTCCTGCCTGCCACCCTCAAAGGCTTCTGTGACCTATCAATCCCCCAGAGGGCATGCACACAACATCTATCGGCACACAAATCCGTCATCTCAAGCCGTGAAATACTCAACCTTTAGTTGGCAAGAGGTCCAACAGAGGTGTGGTACCTCTATGGCAGGAAAATGAAGACTTTTAATATACACCTTACCTGCTGCCTTCAGCTCGAGGTCTGAGTGACAGTCATGTACCCTTCACATGCTGCTAGCAGCAAGAGAACGCGATCAACTACTCCAGAAAAAAGACTGCCAATTCCTCAAATGTTTAAACACAGACTTCCTGTCTGACCCAGCAGTTCCACTCGTTTGGTATGTGCCCAAGAGAACTGAAAATGTGGGTCTATGTTCACACAAAAACTTGTACACAGATGTTCAGAACGACACTGTTCATAAGAGTCAAAAAGTGGGAATGCCACAAATGTCCATCAACAGATGAGTAGATAAACAAAACATGGTACATCCATGAGTGGAATATTACTCAGCCATAAAAATTACTTAATGCTGATTATTCCTATAATATGGATAAATCTTGAAAAAAATGGTAAGTGAGAAAAGCCAATCACAAACTCCATAGAGACAAAGAGTAGATTAGTGGTCGTTGGGTTGGAGGAAAAAGGTAAGAGTGAGAGGGAGAGAGAGGGTGTGCTAGCAGAGAAAAGAGTTTCCTTTTGGGGTTATAAAAACATTCTGGAGCAAGGTGGTGGTGACGGCTGTGTAATTTGTGAGTGTACTAAAACCACCAGTTCACTTTCGAAAATGGGTCAAGTTTATAGTACGTGAATTGTATCTCAAATAAATAAATAGGATGTATTTTTAAGCTATGACAGAAAAAGAGGACAGGAAAAATACTCTGGCCCAGTATTTCTGGGAATAAGGCCTGAAATCTTTCCATCCACCTGATATACCCCAAATGATGGTTCCCAGTCCGGGCTACCCATTAGAATCACCCAGGGAGAACTTTTAAAAACACAGTTGATGCTAACGTGCAGCCAGAACTGAGAACCGCTGCCCTAGAATTTGAGCCTTTAAAAGAGTCCCTGGTGTTGGTTTAGATATCTGTTACTTTATCCTTTCTCATAAACATGAGACGGACAAACTTTTAAATGGCTCGCAGTCTCTGGCTGTTAGAGCTGGAATTTTATTTTATTGTCTCTTCCACATTAAAAAAAAAAAAAAA
>NC_138378.1:86795749-86869687 GCF_054177405.1 Leptonychotes weddellii
GGGACTCCAGGATCATGACCTGAGCCGAAGGCAGTCGCTTAACCGACTGAGCCACCCAGGCGCCCCTCCCCCTCTATGAAATCTTAATACCATAGATACACTGGGTATCTCTTTAAGTACAGTGACCCTATGGAGGGCCATACACCACTGTCATAGCTAGATATTTTTGTCCCCTTGGAGGCAATATACTCTGGTTGCGAATGCATGAGCTCAATTGATCCAAGGCTTGAAATAGTAGTGTAGACTATTTTTGTTTCAAAGTGCAATCATTACAGTGATAGCAATACTAGAAACAACAATGGAAAATTCTTCGACAATAATAATTACTTGCTAGACACTGTTCTAAGCACTTTACCTGTACTTATGTAAACTCATACTGCTATTATTATCATTTAAGAGATGAAGAAAAGGAGGCACAGAGAGTGAGGTGACTTACCCAAGGCTGCGCAGGTAGCACGTGGTAGAGCTGGGAATCAGGCCCAGGCTCCATATCTGAACCACTAGGCAGCAGCGCCCTTCCCACAGTACCAAACAACTGCTTGTTTCTTTATCACAAATACAGAAACCAAATAAGACGCATCCAAACCCTGCAATGGAACCACCCATCATGAGACACTTCCACAAAGGGACACATCACACATTATTAAACTGGCCACTGAGCTATGAAGACACCCCAAGCCAGGCCCACCAGCAGGGGTGAGTATCTGCATAATGGCTTGAGAGCAGACTATGCATGCTCGAATATTTAACAAACCTGGGGTGTGGCTACAAGCTTCGTAACCAATAGTGCACTTATTAAAGAATTCCAAACCAGATGGAAACAGGCAGGGGACTTATCTGTCCCAATGTGAGCTACCGAAGCAGCTCCAGTCAGTGCATCACTGTTCTCTAGTGTGTTGGAAGGTGGGGTATTTAATCGGACATATTTTATTTTGGTTGCACATTTTTACATAGTGAAAAGAGTATTAAAAAAAAAAAATCAAGGGCGCCTGGGTGGCTCAGTTGGTTAAGCAACTGCCTTCAGCTCAGGTCATGATCCTGGAGTCCCGGGATCGAGTCCCGCATCAGGCTCCCTGCTCAGCAGGGAGTCTGCTTCTCCCTCTGACCTTCCTCCTTCTCATGCTCTCTGTCTCTCATTCTCTCTCTCTCAAATAAATAAATAAAATCTTAAAAAAAAAAAAAAATCAAGTCCAACATTTGAGAAACCCCCAAAGCACTGACCCATAGCAGAGACTTTGAAATCACCTGCTCACCATCCAGGGCTCTGTGGTCTGGCTGCGGGTGCCTGCCTGCACAAGCTGCAGCAGATTCAACCCAGCCGCCGCGCCCAGCTCCTGCTAGGGCATCCCACCTCTGCCCCCTTTGACCTTCCAGTCCATGTCACTCAGCTACACCCTCGCCTTCCCACCAACCACCCATGGCTGGAACCAGTTCGATCCAAGTCTAGGGCTGGGCCCAGCACACTAGGTGTCGGGCTCCCCAGGGGACTCCAACAGGCAAGGGGCCTGTGAGCCACCATCCTAGCCCCACTGCCTGTCGTCCCCACTTTCAGAAGGTGGGACCCTAACTCTGAGCAAGATCACAGCCGGCCGGTCCAAGCCCCTCATCTGCCCCTGGAAAGATAGGTCACTTCCATGTGTGTTCTTACGGCCCATCACTGTAGGGGCAGGGAGTTCTCCTGACTTTCCCAGTTATGTGTGTACTCCTGCTCCTTACTGCTTTCTTCCCATTCATTCACCTCTAACTTACTGCATGCCAGCAACTGGGAAATCAAAACAGACAAATACATCATCGCATAGCGTTTCTAGCAGTTAGGAAGGAAAAAGAACAGGGGGGCCTAATTTCAAGTGGGGGCAGGTGAGTGGAAATTATCTGAGGAGTGAGGGTAACAACATTCCAGGCAGAGCAAACCCCAAGCAGGGAGACCAGAGACGTGGCATTCAGGCAATCTGAAAGCAGGTGGATGAGACCCCAAGATGAGGCACAAGACGAGGAAGCGATAGGAGCCTCCTCTGTGTGTGTGTGGGGGGGGTGCTTGCTGCTTCCCCTCTCCATCCAGGGGGGCAGCCATGAAATCCCTGCAGTTAGGGGTCTGGGCCAGGAGGTGGGACTGCCTCACTGGCTGAGTCACACTTGTTCAGACCTGAAATTAGGAATAATCCTAATCCCCACCCCACATGGGGGTGGTGACTAAGTCCATCTGTCCTCTAGAGCAGGGGTTCCTCACCTGGCATGTATACTGGAATCACCTGGAGCCTTATGAAGTCCTGATGAGTGGAGCCCAGCCACCGGGCCCGGCCCCGGCATCCCGAGTTGTCAAAGTGCCCATGGTGATGCCACAGCTCCAGCTGCTGCAGGAACGACTGCACAGAGCAGGGCAGGGTGCCAGGCACGTGGCAGGTGCTCAGAAAAACCCTGAGCTATCACCTACGGTGGTGTCTGCACCCCTCACCCCCACCCCTCTTCAAAGGTGCTCAAGTTCCCCATCAAAAGCATCCCTTAGACCCCCACCAATCACTCCCGTGCGGATGACTTTGGGGATAAAACTCTAACAAGTTGCTTGACCATCAAATTCATAAAGACACAAAGTAGAAAGGGAGTTGCCAGGGGGGAGGAGGAAGCGGGAGCTGTTCAATGGGGACAGAATTTCAGTGTGGGGAGATGAGAAAAGTCCTGGAGACAGAGGGCGGTGACGGCTGCACACGGTGTGAAGGTACGTAACCCAACTATACACGTAAGAATGGCTAAGATAGTAAATTTTATGTTATGTGCATTTTACCACGATTTTTAAAAAACTCCTTAAAATGCTACGTACTTATATTCAAAATGTCTTTCAATGTCCACAGAATATAAGAAAAGCATCTCTAAGAACCTACCCAACAGAAAAGCCACTTGGCTGTCAAGATACATGTCCGAGTGTGTTCTGTGGGGCATGTTGCAACAGGGCAAGAAGCATCAACAGCCTACAAGTTCATCACTACGGGAGTGCGCGAGTAAGTCAAGTCCATCTTGGGAATACCATGCAACCATGAAAAAGACTGAGATAAGGTGTCTCCTTGGACACCAACAGCTTGGGCGAATAACAGACTATTCAGGGAGACGCTGGGCCCCTGGCATCTGAACTCCTTCCCCATATCTAAGAATCCTTGCCCCTTCAAGTCCTGGTGGGAGACACGGTCTACCCCCCGCCCGGGGGCCACAAAGGCTGGCAACATTAACTACACCAATGGCATCAGCCCGGTTTTATGGCTTAATGGTGGCCGTGGTCTGGGCTGCTGCCTGGTCCCCACAGACTGAGCCCACGGCCTCCTCAGCAAGTCTGGGAACCACCCTGATGTCCTTTCAAGAAATTCCTTCTCCGCTGCTCTCAGCCAGTTGAGAGCTATTGTTTGTAACTAAGAACCCTATTGATGAAAACAGAGTCGGACTTGTTTTTTAACAACAAAAAATAGGTCCTTATATATCACTAGATAAGGACAGCTACCATTTCTTGAGCAGTTACTACCTGCCAGGCCCTGTTCTAAATACTTTTCACGTGCCAACTCACTTAGTGTCCACAAGACCCCTATTATTAGGTCGGTAAGATTAATCTCATTTTACAGATAAGGGAATGCAGGCTTCAATGAGGGTAGGTAGTGTGCCCAGAGTTACAAAGCTGGTAGGGAGTGGAAGTGGTTCGTGAACCCAGGAAGTCTGGTTCCAGAGCCCACAAGTACAGCCCTTCTGCAAACATGAAATCGCAGAGATCTGAAGAGGGACTGTAGGGAGCTGTCCACACCTGTTACCTCTGGGATGGGACCGGGGGTGGGGCTGGAGGAGGCTGCTGGCCTGTTCCTTCTGTTTGATTTTAATCTTTTGCAGCAAGAACCATTCATGTGCTACGTTTAGACAAAGTAGCACTGTAGAGTGAGTGAACTTGAACTGGGTGCCTACACACCGCAGGCCCTCAAAACGGAGACTCCACTGCTGGCAGGAGGACCCGAGGAGGATTCAGCCCCAAATCTCCTGCCAGGGGTTTCCTCCTGGTTCTCCTGCGACAGTCCACTCCCAAGGGTGTCCACTCTGCTGCAGCATACCAGTAGATGCTAATTGTGTAAATCACACAAGCTCTTTGCCCTGGGGTCAAGGGCACCTGGAAGCCCACATTCTGCACCCCACTTTTCAAATTTGACTGGTCCTAAAGCACCATGTGGTACCAGGCACCCTCCTAGGATCTTCTGACCTACCCGCCCACTGCCCTGTCCATCGGAACCCTGCCTGGTTCTCCTATAGTTTCACTCTCCAAGGTCCAAGTTAGAGCCAAGTCTCCTGGCAGCCCTCGGTTTCTCCTGTTCTCTGCCTGCACCATTGCCCGAGCACTCCTTCCTGTTCCGGTGGAAAGGTACCGTGTTCGCAGGCCACTTCCTTCTCAGTTTATCCACCCTCTGCTTCCTTCTTCACTCAGCTGGTCTATCTCACTCCACTCCTGAGGGCCACCCACATCCCCACCCTTTCACATGGACCCCCCACTACAACAACACGAAGGCGGGAGTTGCCAGAAACACCACCTTGATCACAGGTCTGCTGTACAATAAGTCTGACATCCTGGTGCTATTATTTCATGTGGGCCCTAACCAGATGAGGGTCGATTTTTTTTTTTTTAAAGTAGACTCCATGCCCAACATGGGACTTGAACTCATGACCCTGAGATCAGGAGTTGCATGCTCTACCAACTGAGCCAGCCAAATGAGGTGGGTTTTTTTGTTTGTTTTTTGGTTTTGGTTTTTGTTTTTAATAATTTCAGTCCTACCGAAAAGTAGCAAGAGTAAAATGGGTTCCATCTACCTAAATACCCCAAATGTTAACATTTAATCTGTCCTCTCTCTCCATATAGTTTATTCTCTGAACATTCGAGAGTAAGTTGCACACAAGATACCCCTTTACCTCTAAACACTTCAGTGTATATCTCCTAAAAAGAGACATTCTCTTACATTACCAGTTTATTTGCTTAATCAGGAAGTTCACATTGACACAATACTATCATCTAATCTACAGACTTTATTCACCGGTTGCCAATTGTCCAAATGATGTCCTTCAGAGACAGGGAGAGAGGAAAAAAGAAAAACCCATGGTGTGGGATTCAGTCCAGGCTGAACACTGCTGAGAACGAACTTCCCAGTTTCTAGACATATCCATCCAGACTGGACAAGTCACTGTCCTCTCTGGGCTCCACCCTCCAAAACCCATGAGGATAAAAGGGCAGAGAAGCCAAGGGCATTTTCATTTTCACCTGACTGCTCGATATACTGAAAGCGGTCAGCCAGTGGGGTCACTGTAATAACCCTCAGCTTGCCCCAGGCCTAAACACAGTCCATTCAACTGAAAAAACTGAAACTCATTTCACTGAGTCCTTACCAGGTCTGGTGATGTCTTACTCATGTCATCTCAGTGAAGCCCCCCCCGCCCCCAGTCTATGGTTAGCCCCATTTTGCAGATGAGACAGCTAAGTTTGTAGTGGTTGAGTCATTTGCTCAAGGTCTTTCCAATGCTTACAGAATTAGAAATGAAGATGGCAGAAAACACACCTTGTCATTGGCCGTCTGACCCATCTTCTCAAGGCAGAATTAGTCCCCCAGGTGGGAGGGAGGCAGAGTCTCTGAAGAGAGCCAGGCACAGGACCCACACAGCCATACGGCGGCAGAACACTCTGGTCCAACGCAGCGCAAGGTCCCCGAGGCAGAGGAGAAAGGGATTCTGGAACCATGGTACAAACAAAACTACACCAAGTTCCACGCTACAACATGCTTTCTCTTTGGGGCCTGGAGTTGAATTTTTATCCCCTCCCTAGGCATAGCTTTGCCCTCTGCAGTTGAATAGGAAGTCTCATCCCTTTGTAGGAAGTTGGCCATACCCGGGGAAGAAATTGACTTCTGATGCACTTGACAGAAGGGTACCGAAGATCCAGTGGAAATCCAACCCTGCTCCCTGCTTGGGCTCCACACCCAGCAGGGAGTCTGCGTCTCCTCTCCCGCTGCCCCTCCCCCCGCTCATGCACTTAGTTTCTACCGAGGTAGAAATTAGGACAATCACTTGGTTCTCTGCACCAGGGTAATCCTTGCAGCAACCCTCACCTTAGCTGCTAAGAGCCTGAGCCCTTGTCTCCACTGAATCTCAGCCACAAGCCTTAGGAGGCCACTTAATATTTCTGAGCCTCAGCTATTCCATCTGTAAATGGGAATAATACGTATTACGTAGAAAGCACTTAACCCAGTAAGTTCCCAGTGATTCTATTTCTTCAGCTGAGACCACTACTGCTCCTGAGATCACCAAACACAACTTTGCAAAGCTGGGGAACACCAGGCCCCCTTGGCATTCTGGTCTGTGTTTTTCATTCTCCCACTGCTCTCAGCATGGTCCTAAGGGGCCCGAGCCACAGTGAGGACACAAGCCAGAGCTGAGAGCCAGAGGTTTCCAGGGTCCTGCCTGCCAAATGGCACAAGCCACAGGGAGTCCATTAAGTCCCTGCTCCCAAATCCACATCTACCACCAACTGGGTCCAAGCCAGCCCCAGGTACTGCCCCTTCCTGCAAACAGGCCTATGGTTGATCTTTCAGATTCCAGAGGCAGGCCACAAGATCCTCTATGGCCGCTTGCCGCCTTGAAAATGTTCTTTTGTCCCTCCAGGGTCTCAATTCTACTGTCCCTCCAAACATCAGGCAATCCCAGTTCTTTCAGAAGGTTGCCCGCACCCCGGGGACAGAGGACACCATAGCCTCTTCAAATGAACGGTAAAGTGCGTCTACATCTGTGCCCCCTCGGCCTAAATGGAAGGAGCACCAACCCGGTTCACCCATTCGACAAGCACTTATTGAGAGCCTAGGGGATGTAGGACTACGAAGATAAAAAAGGCAAGGTCTCCATTCTTAAGCAGGGGATCAGATGGGTGATCCACAAAGAGAAAAGCTGAAGGTCAGAGCCAAAGATAAGCTCCAGCAGGTCCACGCTTGCACAGTCTTCCTTTGCTGCAAGGTATTCCCACCCCTCCCTTCCCGAGCCCCCAAGCACACAGAATGAATGAGCCCCACATGGCTGTCCAGCGTCACCCCTCTGGGCTCACTCCTGGGCCCCGGGCTCGGCCGAACAATCGGGGCTTCTGGAGGCAGGCCGAGCAGGCGCATTCTCCTGTGCAGGGCCCACAGCGCCCTTCTCAGCTGATTGTGTCCAGGCGGCCGGGGTCTCCGAGGCGCATGAATACCCTTGAATGGGCCCATTCAGACTGATGGACAGGAGCTGAAAGCTGCACACACACAAAAGCCACTGGGTAGCCGGGAGGGCTCCAGCCTCAGGGTGTGCCCACGGGAAGGGAGGCCACCACTCCACAAAAAGCAGTGTGAAGACTTCTCTACGTTTTCAATGGCATTTCTGGGCGCCATCTAAACAGTACCCCCCCCACCTCAAAGTGGGTAACAGCAGCGGACGATGGCAGTGCATGGAGAGAGCTGAGGGGGTCGAGGTAGAAATGAAAAGCCAACAAACAAACAGAATACCCTTTTCTTTAATAGCGAGACGGGGCTCTGGGCCAGAGGAGCTGAAGGGCGCCTCCATGTGCCTAGCTCGGACACTGGTTAGGCCTGCATTCCTGACACCCACGGGGACCTCTAAGGACTCTGGTTGACCTGAGATTGTTTAACATGTCACCAAGAAAAATGACCTCAAAAGGGCGCAGCCACTATTTCAATGAGGATTGGAAGAACCTGGTCCCATTCTTGTGCCACGCACTTGGTGTTTTCGGAGCGGCGGGGGGGCGCGCGCAGATCTCTGAACCGACATTTGTATTTCAAATAGGACCAGGAAGGGGAGAACCACCCACCTGGAATTCTTTTAATTGCTTCAAGGGGAGGGCAGGCTCTGCCAGTCAGAGGAGCAGAGAAGTCTATTTACACTGTTGAGCACAAATATTTTATGCTCACAGTCAGGTGGCTGCTCTTGGAAAGGATGAGTCTCAGCTCCCGAGATCACATTACTTTAGAAACAACCCCCCAAAAAGATAATTAAAGATAGTTCCTCCTCATAATGCAATACTATAAAGAGCAATTAAAATTAAATTAGCTTGTCATAGTAAAAAAGATGGATTACATTCTTGGGCTTCCCGACCCAGAGTTAGTAATTCATGGAGAGAAGGAAGAAGTCTGTGAGTGAGTAGCAGTTTTACTGGGGAAATATTAAATGTTCAGATAAATTCTGTGAACAGATCAAGATAACATGGAGACAGGTATGTACCCTGGCATAATTACTGGTTTTCTTACATTTATTTCATTTTTTAAATAATGGAATAATTCAAATACATAAAAAGGACAGAGAAAAACATAAAAACCAATAAACCCATCAACCCAAATTCACAAATGTTAACATTTTGTCATATTCGCTGTTTTCCTGTTTTGTTTTTTTCTAAAGAAATAAAATGTTACAGAGCCAGAAGAAGCCACTTGCCCTCCCTCTGCAGAGGCAACACGTCTGGATTTTTATAGGTTTGCCATTATTGATGCAACATAAACAGACCATAGCATTGTTTTCTGAGTTCTTTTTAACTTTTTAGTGTGAAATAATTATAGACAGGAAACTGAAAAGAAATGAATAGGGAGGTCCCATGCACTCTTCACCCAGACTCCCCCAATGCAAACACCCAGCATAAATAACTATAATACAACTATCAAAATATTGAAACTAGGCTAGAGACACCAGCCCAATCCACAGAGCTTATTCAGATTTTACCAGGTTTTTTTTTTAAGGTTCTATTTATTTATTAGAGAGAGAGAGCACGAGCAGAGGGAGGGGCAGGGGGACAATGAGACTCCCCTCTGAGCCCAATCCTAGGACCCCGAGATCATAACCTGAGCCAAAGTCAGACTCTTAACCAAGCCATCCATGTGCCCCAAGACTTTACCAGTTTTACAAGCACTTTTTGGGGGAGGGGGGAGGGGGTATCCATGCAACTAGATCGCATGTGTAGCTTTGTATAACCACCACAATCAAGACACCAAACTGTCCTATCCCTCGTGCTACCCCTTCATGGGGAGGACACCAAACCCCTACCCCATCTCTAACTCCTGACAACCACTAGCCTGTTCCTATCTCTAATTTTATTATTTCAAGAATGTTATATAAATGGAATAGCGCAGTACGTAGGCTTTGGAGATTTGCTGTTTTACATGGCCTCATTTCGTTGAGGTCCATCCACACTGCTGCTGCATGTATTGGTCATTCGTTCCCTTCTACTGCTGAGTAGTGTTCCATGGTGTAGACGCACTGCGGTTTGTTGAACCATTCATCATTGAAGGACATCTGGGAAGTTTCCAGTTTGTGGCTATTTTGAGTAATGGTGCTATGAACATTGGCGGATAGGTTTCTTCGTGAACGTAAGAGAAGGGCCCGAAAAGAGTCTAAGTAATTTTGAAAAAGAATAAAGGAATCTATCCTCCCAATGTGAAGGATTACTATATAGCTACAGTAATTGTGGCCGCATGATAGTGGTAGAGAGATAGACATGTACATCGATGGAGCAGAACAGAGAACACACAGTCAGCCCCACACAAACATGCCCAGGTGATTTTTGATAGTAGTGCGATGAATTCAATGGGGAACGTATAGCCTTTTCAACGAGTGGTGCTGGAGCCACTGGACATCAAATAACATAGACATCAACTTCAATTTCATACTTTATATAAAAGGTAACTCAAAATGGATCATAGACTTAAATGTAAAATATAAAACTATAGCACTTTTAGGGGAAAAAAAAGGACACATGAAGATAATTCAAGTTCTGTAATTCACAGGACACCAGGAAAAGCCTCTTAACACATCTTCTCTGGTGTGTCCCAGATGACTGAAATTCCACTATTAGACAGTCATACCTTTGGCTTAGGGCCTCATCCAGAAAATTCCTTTGGGAGAGATAAGATATGAGTTTTCAATCCTGGGGTGAATCAAATTTCAAGAACTCTCCAGCTAACAGCTAAGAGAAGGCTCTAAAAAGAAATAAAATGAAAACATGCACTATATACTTGGGAGAAAAGAGGAGGTTAGAAAGGAGTCAGAGGAAAAAGATGACCTTCTGACAAGTTCCACCTACTTGACAACAATGCCAAGGTCAGTTCTTCCAAAATCTCTATCTGATTCACAATCATGATGATTGTGGTGATGATGCTGGTGGTGATGCTGGTGATGAGTTTTCACCAAACTAAATTCACCCATCATGAGCAGACATTCATACAGGGTGTGCACCAACTTACATGCAAAGAAGAGTGTACATAGGAGTAAGAGAATACGGGGTTGTTGCTGTTTCCTCAGTACAGTACAGATCTACCTCAAAACAAATCATTTCTATTCTAAATAGGATAACAGTATGGAAGATGTATTTATTACCTATCTAGCATCTTCCTTCCTGGGTTTATTATTTCTTTTACGTGGATGGTTTATGGAATTGCTCAGGCAAGTGCCTTTTGGGGGACATGTGCTTGGAGAATCCTAGTTACAGATGCATTGGACATATCACCAACTTCAAAAGAATCAAAAACAATCAAGAGCTTTTAACCCTAAAACTGGAGAAACAAAATGTTCACCTATGTTACTTCAGAAGGCACGATGGATGCCATATGGTCACGTAATCTTATTTACCAAACCATGAATTTGTGTCATATAATCTGAGGTCTAAGCATCACAGAAACAACAGAAATGAAAATTTTAAATCCAGGAAGTGTGGTCCCATGAGATCTCAGGCTACCATTGCTTGTTTTCCCCGTGCATGCAGGAAGAGTGTTCAGACAGGAGGCATCGAGTCTCCACAGTGACCCCCAGGGCAAGGAGGACTCACAGCAGGTTGCAGTAAGCTCTCAGCTTTTCCATGTCCCTTTGAAGGGTATTTCCACGGTATTCTCTCCTGACTGGGAAGTCAACCCTTATCTCCTAGCCAGGCTGCTCAGAGAATATGACGTTCAAGGTAAAATGAGGCAGCAGAGCATACAAACAGACTAGGAGGCTGAGCCTTAACCAACATGAGCCAAACAGACAATGAGGGCCCTCTCAGTTCTGAGCATGTTCCAGCTAGCCACAAAGAGCCACCACAGGCCATGAGCTGCCACAGTCATAGTGCAGTGTGGCACCTCAGGCTGGGACACAGTCATTCCGTCACTGAAGGCAGCCTTCTGAGAAAACTCGAGAGCACAGACCAGACAACCGTCTCGGGACCAAAGGCCACTCCAAGCCAAGCAAGCTTCTGTGAGGTGTCGGAGCCGCCCCGGGGTTAAGTGTGAGGGCTCTAACGTCTGACTCCTGCTCGGGACTGGGCAACGCACCCAGCCTTCCTGTGCCGCAGCGGCCTCATCTGTAAAATACTGTGACGTGGACTCATGAGTCAATACACAGGCCTGGCAGAGTAGGTCCTCAGTGCAGGCTGCTTATTATGACCTCACTTCTTGTTCCTAGCGCACACTCCCCTAAAGCTGATTTCCCAGGCGTCCCTCAGTCCCTGCCTAGGCAGTCACATTCTTCAGGAACGGGAAATTCTTCACCCAAGAGTAAGAAAGTTTCTGAATGCTGGAACGAGCTCCAGATGTGGAGCCAGAGAACTGAGACGCAGGCAGGCCCTGTCATTCAACTTCACTGGGGCAGGCCCTTGACCTCTCTGAGACGGTATGAGTGTTCCCCTCGCTGTGAGGACTCACGTAAGAGACCTCACACCTGGCCAGAACAGAGCTCTTGGGCCAAATCAACCAGCAAAAGCCCACTTCCTGACACGGGCAGGCCCAGGTAGAGCAGCACAGGACTGGGCACTCAAACAGAGGGAAACACAGTCACTGAGAGCCTGCCTTGCCCCAGCCCACCCCCATCCCAGGGACAGGGGACATCAGTGGGGCCACCCTCTCAGTCCACACACAGGGGCATCCACTGGGAGAGGATTCAGGACAGCAGCCTGTGCTTACGCGCAGCAAGGATGGGCCAGGAAAGGGCGGACTGATGATATCATCCTCCACTGGGCTTTCCAGATAAGGAAGCTGGCCTCCAAGCTTCACACTCTAAGGGCTGGAGTTGTAAGGAGGCCTCTTTGTAATCACCATCATGATGCCAGAATTACCAAAGACTAGAAGACCTTCTTCCCACAAGACGGCTCTTACCTATGCCCCTTGTCCCTTCATTCCCCTCCAACACCCAATCTGGGCACTCGTCACCAGACTTCTAAAATCACCTTCAGGTCACCTTCCCCCTAGAATATCCCACAATCCTTAGCTAGACTCTACTTTCCATAACTTTGCCTCAGCCAGGCCTGGTCCAGCCCCTCTTCCTGGCTGTCAAGGCCAGCTCAGGCCATCCCTCAGGTCCTTTTTTGTGCTCTACCCTCAGGGTCTCTCTGCTGACTAGAATGCCTTTCCCTCCTTTTTTTTTCCAGATTCATTGAGATATAATTGACATATTACGTTGGGTAAAGTTTAAGGTGCACAACATAATGATTTGATTGTGTATATGTTGTGAAACCCTGTCCCCCTTCTATCCACCCAGGTCCTCCCTGGCCTTTATAGCTTGGCAGAAGAGCCGCTCCATAGAAAGATCCTTCCAGATTTCTAGCCCACAGAGACACTTCATTTTTCTTTTAATCCAGTTTCTCTCCCAAAGACCTGGCCTTAAGCTGGACTCTGCCACACTCCACGTGAACAGTTCTGGGGCTGTGCGAGGCAGCAGTGTCCTGTGCTCCCGGACTGCCTTGTCGGTTCAAAAGCTCTACTTCTACCCTTGAGTCAAAGACCCACCTCACTCCGTCTAGCTCTCGCTCTGGTCTCATCTTCCCCTTGTCCTCCCCCTGGAACTACTCATTATATCCCACCCCTTCCCACGACTTTACAACATCATGGTGGCCAACATTGGCCCATCGCCTTCCACCTTCTCCAGCCCCACGCCTCTGTCTGTCTCGCTGTCATCTGTTTGTCTATGCCTTGCTGAAACTGCAGCTCGCACAACTAAGCCAGAGGCCCCAGAACTGGGATGAGCAGCAGAGTCATTAGGGACATTCTCTACCTTGAGCCGGGCTCTCTCATTCAACGACTGGCCAACACACTTGCTGTCCTCATTGAGCCCTCACTTCTATTATTTGGATTGCTTTGGCCTCTAGACCCAGGTAAGTCCACTGAAAAGGGCCTGAGGCATGTCCTCTTGCATCCTCTGGAGTGCTAGGCACAGGCAGGCATACAACAACTACCCATTGATTCACCCACTGATTTTACCCCAAATCAGGTCTGAACTAAATGACATGCCTATTCACCATGGTTAAGATTCAGACTACAAAACACTCCCTGCCGTATACAAGTACATACAGGTCTGAGTCAGCAGGCAACAGAGATGAAGAAGACACCGAGAAAGAACGGGGAACATCCCAACCAAAGTCCATTGTGTACAATAATTACCTGACTACTGTTTGCAGCGTTCTTCCGTAGGCCTGAGACATAAAAGTGGGACTAGGGAGACCATCATAGGAACCTGAGACTCAAGCAACTCAGGTTTGTACTAACATGGGGGGACAAGCTGGAAATTCAATAATGACCTCCATTTAAGTCCTGCCTTCTTGAAAGGCACTTGTGCCACGAGTAAATGCAAATTTTGGTTGATTTTCTCCACACATTTGAAATGGTTTTTGAAATCTAGTATTTCAGGAAGGGATCAGGTGCAATCAGGATGCTTTTTAAAAAAGATTTTATTTATTTATTTGAGAGAGAGAGAGAGTGATACAGAGCACGAGTGGGGTGAGGGGCCAAAGGGACAAGCAGACTCCCCGCTGAGCAGGGAGCCCAACCTGGGGCTCAATCCCAGGACCCGAGATCATGACCTGAGCTGAAGTCAGACACTTAACCAACTGAGCCACCCAGGTGCCCCCAGGATTCTTTTGAACTGTGGCCAAGACAATGCCGCTTTATTTTCCTCCTGGGCCCACAAAAAGACTACATTTCTCAGACTCCCTTGGAGTTAACGGGAGCACTGTGACTTCTGCTCCCTCTCATCCCTCCTCCCCTGACCGGCTTCGGTGGACAGCCGAGAAGCCCCAGAACGGCGGCTTTCCACGTGCAGTCCCTGGGCCAGCAGCAGCAGGTGGGACTTGTTAGAAATGCAGGCTCTGTGGGAATGGGCCCCAGCAACCTTACCACGGTGACTCTGATACACACCCAAAGTTGGGAACCACTGCTCCGAAAGGTGACAGAACTTTTAGATGGAAAGATCTAAGTCCCAGAGGGAAGAGCAGTGCTACAGACTTGCACTGGAGACAGAAATTAACCTGTCTCGGCTAAACCATTTGAGGGGTCATTTTGTAAAAGAGGTATTCTGTCCCAACAAGAAACACCCTGAAGAATCACCGGGCTTCTACGTGTGAGGGCCATTTCCCATCTGGGGTGTCCCAATGTCAAATGCTGGCAGGGCAGGCTCTCGGGAGAGCAGGGAGCTGGGGTTATTTTATCCCGGCTGTTGATAGCCCGCACAGGGACCCTTTCTACGCACTCATTCATTCGTTCCCAGTCCAGTTGGTATGTTAACAATGGGGGAAGCGGAAGTCACCGCAAGGCCAGGATCAGATAGCAGCCAGCTGCTGGTGTTAACACATTCCTGCCACCCTCCGGCCCTCCTGCCTGCCACAGGCTGCCTGGCACCCCAGGCCAGCACAGCCCAAGTCGGGGCCCCAATTCACAGACGGCCAGGATCAGGGACCTCCCGGGCTGGCCTGAGAGCCTTGGATGTCCACCTTTCCACCTGTGACGTTCAAGTTCAGTTCTGAGGGCCTTGTCTGTCCTTGCCACCGTTGCCTGTCCTCTCCAAATGAAATCCCACCTACTCCTCAAGGTCTGCTTCACATCCTGCCTCCTCCACGAGTCCTTCCTGACGGCTTCCTTCTCCTGTGTCCTTAGGCATTCTATGCCTGAGACTCTCGGTGTGGCCCCGGACATCACCGGGCCCACCAAAATCGGTTTAACTGTGTTACACAGAGTTCTGTGTCTCCCCATTAAAAGACAGTTCTTGAGGGTAGGGGCTACGTTGCATGCCTTCCCTGTCCTCCCCCCACCCCCCGCCCAAGTCTGAGCACCAGACAAAGCCGCATCGGGCTCCCTGCTCCACGGGAAGCCTGCTTCTCCCTCTCCCACTCCCCCTTGCTTGTGTTCCCTCTCTCGCTGTCTCTGTCAAATAAATAAATAAAATCTTAAAAAAAAAAAAGGGTGGGGGTACCCATTACACTCACTAAATGCCTGCTTAGTGCTCAAGGAGTGAGGTACTAGGGAGACCAGTGGCACCCAGGTGTGCGCCCTGATGATACTGTACATATAACCACAGGACCAATAAACCTAGATTTAAGATGCAGACCAGTGGGTGGGGGGATGGGGTAACTGGGTGATGGGCACTAAGGAGGGCACTTGATGTACTGAGCACTGGGTATTCTATGCAACTGATGAATCACTAAATTTTACTCCTGAAACTAATTATACAGTGTATGTTAACTAAGTTGAATCTAAATTAAAAATTAAAAAAAAAAAAAAGATGCAGACCAGTTTTCTTTGCTGGGGGCACATGTTGACCTCAGACTTTCTCCTCCAAGCAGAGTCCCCTTCCCTCTCTTCCAGCCAGCCTTTGGCTCCTCTATGATTATTCCATTACAAAAGAGAAGACTTCTCCTGGGCTTCATAGGCTGCCCCGGATTCTCTTGCTGTGCTCAACTCTCTCCCTATCACGTATTCTTTGTTCCCATGGGCTATTATTTGTTCCCTGGGCACTTTTAAAGGAGGTGGCTGACTTACACTTCATTTTGGGCCACACACCAAACCAGACAAGGAATGCATTCTGTCCACATGTCCCCTGCCCCCAAAGCATGCTGGCCACTCCTGTTAGGCAGGTCTGCTCACCAGGTAACCCAGCCCTCTCACAAGTACCCCCTGCTCACCTTACTCTAAGTCTCTTCCCCAATCCCCTAAAAGAACCCCAAGCCAGGCGGGGGCCCCAGGGCAGACTGTCTCAGAAATTTACGAAACCTGAATCTCGCAGCCTCCCCTTTTTCTCTCTCTATCAGGAGAAACAGTTGACTGCCCCAGTCCAGTAGCAGCTATCCTGCATCCCAGCAGAAGGTGAACATCTGTCATGAGCCCTGAGCAAGCTGGACCTTCGAGCCAGGCCTGGGAATCATGTGCTTCAGACCCGCAAGGGAGGAGGCCATCTAGCTACTTGTTCTTTGCTGGCCACGTGGCGCTAGGCAAATCACAGGACCTCACAGAACCTCGGTCTCCTACCTGTGAAACAGGGCTAATAGGGCTGATAGGTACTAACCTCTGAGGGCTATTATAAAGACGACGTGAGGTTATAAATACAGACACTTGGGATAGCACCTGGTGCACAGGGAATGCTCCAGAGAGGTCAGCTCTCACTCTTATTATGGTTATTATTTCCTCAAGCCTCACTTTAGGAGGTCACTAACCTCTGAAGAATGTGAAAGACAAGGAGGAGAGACCTTTGTGAGCCAGAAGATAAAGGCAAAGGGGTGCTCACGACCACAGAACCCTCTAGAACCCATATCCTCCATAAAGGAGCATCCAAAAACCTTCAGGATTATGATGCAGGATGGAGCTCAATCCTTTTAAATCCTTCATGTAGGAGCTGAGTAACTAAGGTGAAAGTGATGATGATACATATTGAGGCCATTTATCTAAACATTAAGCTCAATTAAACATTCATTTCAATTCTGCAGATTTCTATGTTTTGAAAAAAAATGTATGTATATGTGTGTGTGTATATATATATTCATATACATAGATTTTTGAGCTTAAAAATATTTTTACTGATAAGGACCAGGGAGGGCACCTAGATGCTATCAAGCATGTCGCAAGGGGCGCCTGGGAGGCTCAGTTGGTTAAGCGTCCTAGTGATTTCAGCTCAGGTCATGATCTCATGGGTCCTGGGATCGAGCGCCACATCGGGCTCCCTGCTCAGTGGGGAGTCTGCTTCTCCCTCTCCCTCTGCCTCTGCGCCTCCCCCCTGCTTGTGCTCTCTCACCTGCTCTCTCTCACTCTCTCTCAAATAAATAAATAAAATCTTTAAAATAATAAATCTTTAAAAAAAAATGTGACAATCTGAGAGAAACTCAAAGGGACCTCTCTTTTGTGGGGACACAGGTGAAAAGGTTGGGGAAGAGCTGTTGCGGGGGTGGGCAGCGCACGTAATGGGCTGGCTTGAAGGGTTAGCAACATCCAGCATAGACCCTGCCACACTGTCAGCATGCAACAGAAACATGGGACTTCTGTATCGGAAGAGGTAGGAGAGTGATCCAGGCTGAGAAGTGGTGTGAGCAAAGACTGGACAGAGTGAACACATGCAGTGTGTTTAAAGAGCAGGAAGGAGTCTGGTATGGCCACACCGCAGACAAGGACGGCAGCAGGGGAGATCAAGGTAATTATGTCGGCAAATGTCAGCACATGGACTCAGCGAACATTTGTCAAGCCCCTACTGTGTGGCAGGCCCTAGGGACCCAGTAGCGAACATGACAGGCAGGGGTCCCTGCCACGTATGGTGGACATTCTCCTAGGGATGTTGGGCAGACCAGCTGCCTGAACCCAATACAGATTCCTGGGCCCCTCCCCCACAGGTGCTGATTCAGCAGGTCTTGGCAAGCCCCAAGACACCGATTTTTTTTTTTGGTCTGTTTTTACTTTTATTTGCATTTATCTTATGCAGAACTTACTGCTGGGCCTAAGTTTTTGTTTCTTCAGTTTCTTCCAGGTTATCTTTTTCTTCTGTGCAACCTCTTCTCCTGGTTTAGGAACAATGTTCAGTAAGAATCACCTCAACACGGAAGGGAGGAGAGCTCATATATGCGTGAATCCGCGCATGAGCCCTGTAAATTCTCTGCCCCATGTCAGGGGCTTTGCCCACCTGGCTGTGCTCAATGATCAGAGAGAGAATCTACCTCTAAACCCTTAAGTTCCGCATTACTCTCTGCATCCTTAAGCATGTATAGTAAACCTTCAGCACTTTTCCTGGGCCACCGGCCCTGTGTGCAGCCCCACTATTTGGCGTGGGCACAGGTACCAGCTCCCCCACGGCAGTGACCGAATGGCACACACTGCTTCTGCAAAGAGACATCCTTCAGAGAGTTGGTGGCTTTTCGGATATGCATACCCTGGAAGGCCTGAGCAGCTTCACGTGTATTCTTAAAGTGAACATGAAGATTTGAACCCCTTGATTTGCATGATTTTTGCAGGGTTTTCTGGGTCATGTGAATAGCAAACCATTTGCAGAGATTACCTCAGGCCACATACAGGAAGAGGAAGGATACTGAATATTTTGAAAGCATAATTCTGATACACATTTGGGAAACACCCATCTGGATCCATCTAACTCTCAAGAGGGCCTCAATGCCCTCAACAACATCCCTCCCTGGACTTGAATCCCTCCAGAGAAGGTGGACCTACCACCCTCCATGTGAATGCTTTGCGAACTGTAAACTGTCCCATAAAAAAATAAGCTTTATTATGATTGATGCTGGGTTATTATCCCACCTTTGGACAGATCTGACCTAAAGAGCTGAATTTGCAGCCCGTGACACCCTTCAGCTGTCTGAAGCACAGCTCCTGTCCCCTCCCCTCTTCTCTTTCCCTCCAGAGCTCAGCAAAGTGCCTTCTCTTCTGGTAAGACTCAGGACCACCTGCCCCTTACCACACCCTTGGCAAGCTCCAGTAGTTCTAGCTCCCTCTTAACATCTGAGTCATGGCACCAACCCAATACTCGCCCCGGTGCTCTGATGGGGCAGGAGAACACTCTGATAGCCCCTCCAACAGTCTTCCTAGACACAGACCATATTCCCCTCTGTTGTTTTCTTTTTCCCTCCTTAACGGAGGGGAGATAGGCTTTGGGAAGCTCCTATTTTCTCTATCAAAATGACATTATGAGGGCACCTGGCTGGCTCAGTCAGAAGAGCATGAGGCTCTTGATCTCAGGGTCATGAGTTTAAGCCCCACATTGGGTGTACAGATTACTAAAAAAAATAAACAAAAAAAAATTTAAAAAATAAAACACAAAAAAACCTGAGTTAACTTAAAAAAAAAAAAAAAAAAAGATACCATGGATCCCAGGCATCAGGAACACTGACTTTCTACTTACTCAGAATGAAACTAAAAAGCCCATCTATGGTCTTCAGCAAAGTTTTTCAAGCTCCAACTCCTTCTGGAACCTCATCTTGTGGACCTGGCTGTCAGCAATCTGGGCCTGCCCTTCTAAGGGTTAGTATCTCAGAATGCTCCAAGGGGCCCTGAACAAGCACCATCAAAACCAGACATTGGAAGCTCCCCAGGCCTGTTTAGCCATCCCCAGGGAGAGCTGACTGCACGGAATGGGGCCTTTCTTAGCCAGGCTCCTTATGACTGGGCTCTTCTCCCTGGCTTTCTCCCGCTGCCCGTGACATGGCCTCTTTCCCCGCTTCGCCAATATCCTCTTCCCCCTTCCGACTTGGGGCCAGAAGAGCAAATCCTCTCACTGTGGGCTGTCCTCTGGCAAGTCATTAGCTTGCCAAACGACTCCTTTCAGAAGCTGTCGTGACTATCCAGGCCCTCACAAGCATCCCCGCTCTCGCTCTGGCCAGGCACGATGGGCCCAGATGGGAAAGCTCGGAAGCCAAGAAAACGCAATTTTTCTCATGGGCCATGGGAAACTGTCAAGGGTCTGGGGAGCAGCCGGGGCCCAGCAGGTGCTAGCATGGCAATATGGCGACGGTAGGAAGGATGGATTGGGAAGGGGATAGACTGGAGACTGGTTGGGAACTACTGTAATAGTCTCAGTGAGAAACAAGAGCAACCTAAGGTGGTGGCAGAGGCATTAACAGAAACAATGACCTCGAGAGGATGGGGAATCATGGGTACGAGGGCCAAGGGGGAATGCAGTGTGGAGAACCGAGGAGTCGCCAGGATGGCAATTACAAGGCACACTCAAGCGGGGATGATAACAAGCTGGGCTGGGCCTGGCCATAGGAGGCCGAGATGGTCACGGATCGCGCAGGCAGACACAACACGCAGCTGGGTCCTTGGCTAACCCACTGCTGGCCCAAAGTTAACCAAAAAGAGCACCTTGCAGATCGAAAGCCTCAAGACTCAACATCGGACTCCCAGCCCCACATCTTTGCTCCCCCGCCCCAAAGGGGGTCTTCTTGACCCTCTCCCCAGCGGGTGCCCCTCTGCCCCACCTGGCCAATCGCTTGGGCTTGGAGCTGTGCCCGGGGCCTCGCTGAGCTGCAGCCTGAGCAGGAGAGTGTGACTCCCCCACATCCTTGAAACCATTAAAAATGAACTCTAGGGGTCTTCTACAACTGAAGAAAGAGAATTTGTTTAGAAGAAAAGAACATTAACTGCTTTTTTTTTTTTTTCATTCCGCATCTAACAATAGTTATGACTCAAGAGAAAGGTTGTATTTCTTTCTTTTGAAAAAGGGTAGGAAATCTTTTTTATGCACTTACTATGGAAAATGCATAGCTTGTCAAATTCCATATGATGAAAGGAGGAAAGCAGCAGTGCACCCAGGCCCTCTCCACACCAGGGCAGCTCACTCACCCCTGTCCTAATCCCTGCACTGGGTGGCAGGTGAGGGAGGGGTTCAGCCCGGGGTGGGGGTGGGGGGAGGGGGGGCAGGGCCAGGGGACAGTTTAGCTCTGGGACTTAGCCCAAGTCTCTTGACTACTCTGTGCTACAAAGCAAATAAATCCTCTTTTAGACGATGGCTCTCTACCACACTCACGGTGTTGGTTTTATGGGGTGAAGAGGGGAACAAAGGCCCGAATCTGAGAGATGCTCTGGTACAGAGGTTCTCAAAGTGCAGTCCTGGACCAGCAACATCATCCTCACTGGAGAACTTGTTAGAAATGCAACCTCTCGGGGCGCCTGGGTGGCTCAGTCGTTAAGCGTCTGCCTTCGGCTCAGGTCATGATCCCAGGGTCCTGGCATCGAGCCCCACATCGGGCTCCCTGCTCGGCGGGAAGCCTGCTTCTCCCTCTCCCACTCCCCCTGCTTGTGTTCCCCCTCTTGCTGTCTCTCTCTCTGTGTCAAACAAATAAAATCTTTAAAAAAAAAAAGAAAAAGAAAAAAGAAATGCAACCTCTCAAAGCCCTACTCCAGACCTACAGAATCATACACTCTGGGGGCAGTGCCCAGCAATGTGTAACAAGGCCTGCAGGTGATCGGATGCATTCGAGAGCCACTACTCCAACATTTAGACCTCTGTTTCATTCCAAGGAAAACCAGAAACCGTTCTGTGCCCAACCGAGAGAAAAAACTCCAGGTGTTCCTAATTTCATTGGCATGGTCAACATCAGGTTGAGTTCAAGGTAAGTGGCTCTATTGATTTTAACACGGCGGTAATTGGCAATTACCATTATGGAGCAAAAGAGGACCATGTCTGCAGAACATGGGGGGCTTTGGAGGGAATGCAGCTCCAAAATGTCTGACTAACATCAGCTCAACCTTCCAGGACCCGTACTTCTCCCAGCAGGGGACTCAGAGAGGCCCCACCACCACTGGTGGCCACTTTTTCCCATCTTGGGTTAACAGCCCCTCCCTCTCTCCTGCTATGCACCCTCTTCTTGACCGTCTCTTCCACCCGAACTCCCCTCACCCACAACAGGCTGCAGTCAGGAGGCCCACACCCCAGCAGGGCTGGCTGAGGCTTCACTGTGACCCCAAACTTGAGACAACTAAGACAGTCATGTTTTAAAATGCAGTCCTGCTTGTCTCCGTGCTTCTCAAAGCTCAAACAGGTTGGTGGCACCCACAGCTAAGCCAGAGGTTTAGTTGAGGCCACCCACTCTCTGATTCTAGTGACTCAACCAGACCTCAATTTCTCTCTATATAAAATGGACAAATAACTATCTAGTAAGTGCTCATTAAATGTCAGTGTTCCTGGCCTGGAGAGCGTGAGCCCTCAGAGAGGGTGGGTGGAAGCATCTAGATGCTGGGATTCCAGCACCCACTGCCTTCCTACAACCCCAACCCTCCCCTCCCCCCCCAACACAGCCCCTTCTGGAATCTTTAGTGCACAGCAGGGGCTCAATAAATGGAGTGAATTGAGGGGTGAGAGGTGGAAGGAAAGAGACCCATGAATTTATGACTCAGGCAAAGGCAGGATTGATCAGTGATGGTATTTGAGGGGGAAGGAAATTGCTAAACAAAACAAACTGTGTTTACTACCATGAAAGGAAGCCAAAACAGTAACCAGCTAATATGAAACACAGGAAATTCTGGAAAGTATGTAAAAAGGGCACTGTTTTCTTTTTTCTTCAGAAAGATTAAAACAGTTTAAAAACTTACTCCTTTCTGCTCTAAAGAGCTCATTGTCCTACACATGGAGATGTTCCTGGGACACCAGAATGTGGCGCTACTCCCGCGGATTTCTTCCCTTCCCCACCAGGTCCCCTGCTTTTTCTCAGGGGTAGGGGGCCATGACATCATTGATCTGTCCAGTCAGAACTAGTTAGTGTCACCAATTAATAAATGATTCTCGGACACCTGGGTGGCTCAGTCGGTTAAGCGTCTGCCTTCGGCTCAGGTCATGATCCCAGGGTCCTGGGATCGAGTCCCGCATCGGGCTCCCTGCTCCGCGGGGAGCCTGCTTCTCCCTCTGCCTCTGTCTCTCTCTCTGTCTCTCATGAATAAATAAATAAAATCTTTTAAAAAAAAAAATGATTCTCTATCGGTTCCACAGAGCAAGGTGCCGTCATCCCAATGCTGACTGTGACCACAAGATGTTTGTGTTCTTTGGTCGTCGTCGTGCTACGCCTAGGACCGTGGGGCAAATTGTTGCGCAGTGAGTGGAGAAACCAGGGAAATCGTGTACCTACTCTGAGTATAACTATTAATATGGACTCATCAGAATAGAGATAAAGGAAACACTCAAATGAGAACAGGTTTGTTAGGTGACAGGATTATCATCGTTTTCCCTTTTTATAAAATGTGGTGAATATTTTTTTTTTTTTAAGATTCATTTATTTATTTATTTGAGAGAGTGAGGAGAGAGAGAGTACATGAGAGGGGGGAGGGTCAGAGGGAGAAGCAGGTTCCTCGCTGAGCAGGGAACCCGATGCGGGACTCGATCCCGGGACTCCGGGATCATGACCTGAGCCGAAGGCAGTCGCTTAACCAACTGAGCCACCCAGGCGCCCTAAAATGTGGTGAATATTGAATTTGGACTTTAAATTTTTTTTTTTGCATTTTTAAAATTTTATTATGTTGTTAATCACCATACATTACATCATTCGTTTTTGATGTAGTGTTCCATGATTCATTATTTGCGTATAACACCCAGTGCTCCATGCAGAATGTGCCCTCCTCAATACCCACCACCAGGCTAACCCATCCCCCCACCCCCCTCCCCTCTAGAACCCTCAGTTTGTTTTTCAGAGTCCATTGTCTCTCATGGTTCGTCTCCCCCTCTGATTTCCCCCCCTTCATTTTTCCCTTCCTACTATCTTTTTTTTTTTTAACATATAATATATTATTTGTTTCCGAGGTACAGGTCTGTGATTAGGACTTCAAATTTTTAAAAAAATACATGGTTAACATATCAGGTTTCCAGGACCCACTGATCTTCCTTTGGAACATGTAACTTGTAGAAAGCCATTATTTTTGCCAGGATGTGTAAAGGTAAGAAGGGCACAGCCCACATAAGGACCAGTTACCCTGAGATAGGAAGGTTTGACAGCCTAGGATATGGAAGACAGTGAGACCTACTGTGGAGGACTCGGGGGGGGGGGGGGGATGGAGAAGATAATAGGTGGAGAGAAGGAGGAAATCCCCCCATAAGTGAAGCTGTCCACCATGGGAAGAAACTGCCCAGCCCCGAGTCCCCTGACCATGCAGATGTGGGAGAGGGAGGTACTGAGCTATGAGCCTCCTGCAGGAACTGGTGGGCTCAGGTGCTTCCAGATATCACTTCTTACCACTGCTGCAAGGCAGGTAAGCACAGTCAATAGAGGATGGGAGCTTTGGACCCAGATCTCAAAACCCAGACTGCTACACCACAGCTTCCAATCCAGTTGGTGCTTCTTGGCCCCACAATGGGGTAGGATACACCTGAGGCAATCGGGGAGACCCTACCTCCAGCGCCTCTGAGGTCGGCTGCCTCCAGCCTTTTCAGTCATCCTAAAAAGCCCAACAGATATTGCCATTTTGCACCCTTGTCATAAGGGGGAAAGGGTGACAGCGCCTCTCAGCACAGCCAGGAGGAAGAGACGGCTTCCTACAAAAGCTACTGGATTTTTTATCAGAAAGGAAGTTGACACTGTCCCTTCCAGTCTCTAACTCTGATTCTAAGAGATCCATCTGGTCCATTTTCCTCAGGAACAACAGCCAAATAAGAAAGAAAGAAAAAAGAAGACGGACCTAAACATGCCTGATAACAGTGAGGCAGGGAGACAGGCCAACCGACACGAAAACGTGGAGGGCTGGTGCTAGGTGGTCAGAAGTACCTGGTCATATCCTGGCTCATGTTACAGCCAACTTTTGTTTACCAGGCTTACAGATTTCTCTTCCTGCCCTTCCCAGCTTCCTATTTTAATTTTCTTCTTTCTCTGCTCACCATTAGCTCAGCTGACAATGAATACAGACCACTGAGAGGCAGTGAAAAAACTCAACTGAGTTACCTGCTAATGTCAGATTACCTGATCCACTGGGAAAGAGAGAATGACAAGTCCAGTAAGAATGGGGCCCCACCTCACTGTTCCTGATTTCATTATCTCAAGTCACTCCCCACCGCCCCAATCCTAACTGCAAATCCTAACTCAAGTCTGTGACTGATAGGAACGGGAGAGAATCAGCAAAGATCCCTTCGGATACACCTGGTCAGAAAGAAAATGCATAGTTCAAGCTTTGACCAAAATTCATGTTACTTTCCCGCTAGTTCAGCCATGCACTTTCAGGAATTAACAACGAGAGGTTAAAGCAGGATTCGAAATGATTTAAACCTGATCCCTGCTCCAAAGACCATTATAACAGCTGAGCAGGTGCCTCCATTCACACCTTCCACCTCTCCAGTTACATGGCAAAGGGCTCGTAACTCCCAGACACCAAACCAGGCAGCATTCACAGAGAGCCCACTGTGAATTGCTCTGGGTGAGCCCGGGGACAAGGGTGGTCCACAACATTGTCTGTGCCACAGTGCAGTTATGGCTCGGTTGAGGCCGAAAGGCAAGACAACAACATCAAAGAAGAAAATAATCACACGGAGAAATGAGAAAGCACACAGTTAAACATGGGTAACAGTTCGAGGCAGTAATGTCAAAAAGGCCTGAGGAGCTGGCCCCATCTGAGGAGGACAGCTGGGATCGGGGCAGGGACCTGAAGTCACTGAGGGAGAATCCTTTGCCCCAGAAAGGGAGCACACACAAAAGCTGGGGGGAGCTGGAGGTGCTCAACAGGAGGCTGTGAAGAAACCAGCGGGGCAAGAGTGGAGGATGGAGAGACACTGGGGAGGTGACTGACTTTAGATTCGGCTGACAGGTCAAAGGAGAGGAACACTTGGGTAATCACACGTATTGCACACCAGCACTGAAAGGCCACCAGAAATGGGGAAGGTCCACTTTCAGAGTAGACAACGACCAGCTAGATGAGATGTCTACACCACTGCAGATCCTTATGCCCATCTGGGGCAACACCACCCCGGTTTTAGGAGCGAGGAAGCTCCATTCCCCTATCAAGCCTTTCATTATGTTTCACAATGGCTCAACGGTAGCCAAACACTAGAAAGAACCCAAATGTTCATCAATGGATGAATGGATAAACAAAATGTGGCCCAGCCATAAAAAGGAATGAAACGCTAACATACAACTACACGGATGAACCTCGAAGATATTATGCTAAGTGAAAGAAGGCAGTCATGATGACTGCTTATTGAATTATCCCACTTATATGAAATGTCAGAACACAGAGAAAGAAAGCAGATTAGTGGTTGCCAAGGGCCGGGGCGTGGGAGGAGGAGGAAGGGTGATGAAAACGTCCTACACTTAGTGGTGATGGTTGCCCAACTCGGTAGGGATGAATTTGATGGTATGGGATTTATATTTCAATAAAGCTGTTACTTTAAAAACTGGCTTGATGGGAGTCTTCTAAATACATGTGCTAATCCCCTATCTTTCTACACAGGTACAGTTGATTCAACTTAATCTTTATTAATAATTCAAGGTCATTATTTCAATGATCAATCAATGGGCACCATGTATTCTAATAAAAAGAAAATGCCCTCACCAAAGTGCTTCTTAGTATCCCTGTCTGATGCCCCTTTTTGGTTTCTGTCTCCTGCCTCAGGTGCTGTCAGGCTGTGAGCCAACACCTGAGTGCGGTCGGGACGCCTCCTCCCCCTGCACCTTGGCCAAGCAAGTGCAGGCTGGCGCTTGTGTCAGTGCTCAGAATGGATCGTTTCAATCAGGCACCTGGGTGAGGCCCCCTCTGCTGAGACTGAGCAGGAAAAGGTGCCAAGAAGATCACCTTGTTATCTTCATTCTCCTTTTGAAAGGGCAATTGACGTGATGAGCTTAATTTTTCTCTGGAAACAAGGTTTGTGTGAGAAAAGGAGGCGCATTTGAATCTTTTTAAATCCTGCTGCCACTTACTTATTAAAAATTGTTTATGGGTTATGGTCAAGTGTCTGCCTTTGTCTCAGGTCATAATCCCAGGGTCCTGAGATCGAGCCCCACGTCTGGCTCCTGGCTCAGCATGGAGCCTGCTCCTCCCTCTCCCACTCCCCTCTGCTTGTGTTCCCTCTCTCGCTCTCTGTCTCGAGTGAATAAATAAAATCTTTAAAAAAAAATTGTTTATTGGGCACCTACTATGTACCGGGCACTGTTCAGGGTGGACGAGGCCAAACGGTGGTAGGTGTTATGGAGTAAGATAAAGCGGGAGAGG
Source organism: Leptonychotes weddellii (assembly GCF_054177405.1). Taxonomy (NCBI): domain Eukaryota; kingdom Metazoa; phylum Chordata; class Mammalia; order Carnivora; family Phocidae; genus Leptonychotes; species Leptonychotes weddellii. The sequence continues at coordinate 86,822,674 of NC_138378.1, forward strand.
AAGAGAAAGAAGGCTGGGGGAGGGGCACTGCAGTTTTGAAAGAGGTGGTCAGGGAACTGAGGAGGCGACTATTAAACCAGAGCCACACAGTTAGGGCGAACAATGTTCTCAGTGAAGGGAACACAGAACAGAAGCCCTGAGACAAGAAAGTGCCAAGTGGGTTTGGGAACAAGGAGTATGGATCGAACAAAGTATGTGAGGGAGGCCTCATTATTACCTGAACGTCTCTTCATTACCAGAACATCACCATCTGGTACCTGTCATACAGCCCTACCGGGTGTGTTTAGCTGGACAGACAGGGGAATGTGACCTGAGGTGAAGCACCAGGGGGGAGCTCACGGTGGGTACGTGACTAAAATCTGCCTTCCGGAGGCAACACCAAGGATACGTTTCAAATAGGCCCTGGGAGATAGCACTGTCCATCTCATTGGATGGTCCAGGAGAAGATGCAGAAGCGAGGAAGACTAAGAAACTGGTCTCCGCAAGGTGCCAGCAGGACTCAAGCAGTAACAAAGGATGTTTTAGAGCCGGAAGTGGGGTGGAGGGAGCTGGGGTAGGTTATTCCAATAGGACAAAAACAGCAGCTACTGAGTACCAGAGACACTCGACATGTGTCATCTCCATGCTTTACAATAATCTGGCAAAGGTGATGCACAGTCCCCTTCCTACAGATGACAAGATGGAGACTTGGCAAGGCCAAATAGCTTGGCCAAAGCTGCAAAGCCAGCAGACAGGAGAGCTCCACCAAGGCCCAGGTCAGCCCCACTTCATGGGTCTTTCTAGGACTATCACATGGAACTGCTGTTCATCAACAATTTTTGAATGACAAGAATGGCTGTTTCTTACGGACCATATGGAGAGGCCTGGCACTCCCAACATTTACCCACAACAGAAGCTCTGAAGGTTCCTGACAGGGGCAGAACTTCTCATGAGTCCACTGTTGGGCCCAGTGAGTCAACAGCACACACCCCCAAGGTTTCCAAGCCCGGCTGTTGTCAGAATCACCCTAGGAATCCTTACAACAGATCCCCAGTCCTGGCCTATCTGGATCATAACAGCCAAGGGTGAGGTCCAGGAATCTGCATTTTAAAACAGAATCCCCCCGCCCACTGCATATCATTCCTACACAATCCTTCCCCAGAGTGTGAAAAACCACTGCCTTGCTATGCTTTCGGCAGGTGCAAATAAAAAATTTCAAGGAGTGCATTTTCCTAAGATGTTCCTAGGCAGGAAAAGTCAAGGGAATTCTGTCCACAGGCTGCCTGCCCATTCTCCTGCCGAGGCTCCACTCTGGGAGTGACTAAAGGGAAGAGAAGAGGGGCGCCTGGGTGGCTCAGTTGGTTAAGCGACTGCCTTCAGCTCAGGTCATGATCCCAGGGTCCTGGGATCGAGTCCCACATCGGGCTCCCGGCTCAGCGGGGAGCCTGCTTCTCCCTCTGCCCCTCTCCCCTCTCATGCTGTTTCTCTCCTGCTCACTCTCTAATAAATAAATAAATAAATAATCTTAAAAAAATAAATAAATAAAGGGAAGAGAAGAGAGAGTCCTTTCACACCGACTGGTGCTGGCTTCCTGCGCAGGTGGGAAAAACTAATTTTCAAACTCCACTCTGGGTGAGTTTCCTGGGCCCTGTTTTTCTTTCCTGAGATGTTCAGTCCTAAGTTTGTATGAGAGAGAAGCTGCTCGAATTAGCAGAGAGGTTAAGAAGAATCAGAGAGGAGTCTCGCCCTTTACAATAAGGGAAGTCTTTGAATAGCAGCAGGAAAGCAGGGGCAAAAGTGACCCAAAAAGGAGCTACTGAATATAACTGGAAATTCTGGCTTGTATCAGAGCAGGGTAATGGCAGCCGGGAACACCCTGTGATTTGGTGCTCTACACCATGAGCAGGGTTACTTGCTCCTTAAAATCGTTTTATCTCTATTTTCTCTACTGCTCAATTTTCTTTTGATGAAAACATAGGACATGCCCCCTTCTGCCCAAACTGACTTATTCCTATAGGCAGGGATTGCTCACTTTGTTGAAAATGCCAGGCTTGATGCTTCTGAAAATGAGGCCCACCTAAGAAACGCACGGTCTCTGCCCCGACCCTAAGACGGCACAGGAGAGGAGAGCCAGCTCATGTCTCCACACTGCAGGGAAAGCGGTCCAGAGCATCTCCACTTGCTGGGCTAAGGGAGCCCTCCCCGAGAGTTAGCTAACAGTTGGCCCTTGGGACCTCATCTTCCTCCCTCCGAGATACTTACCTTTCAAATAGACCTTGCCAGGCTCAAGTGTGCAGAAAGGTTTCAGCTACCTCAACTTTTTGTTTTTTAAAGACTTTATTTGTCAGAGAGCGAGAGAACTTGGAGAGAGAGCACAAGCAGGGGGAGTGGCAGAGAGAGGCAGAAGCGGGCTCCCCGGCTGAGCAAGGAGCCTGATGCTTAACCAACTGAGCCACCCAGGCGTCCCTACCTCAATTTTTAATTGCAAGAAAATATTGTTCTTTTTTCTCAATTCTGATCTTTCCATTATCTCAAAGCGAGTTTAACTATCTCAGGCTCAAGTAGAACCGAGCCATTCGCTAAAATATTCTGATTGCCAGCCCCTTGCATTCCAGCCTAACGACTACTAAACAGGGAGCCTGTAGTTACAGACCCCAGTCTGCTTTGGAAGAGCCTACAGAATAAGGACCCAGACCGGAGCCGTCTGGCACTTCATGATGGGAGTCGACTGCATCCCTCACTCAGCGAGCACTGATGGAGAATGCACACTGGGTGTGCATTGGGTGCCCAGGGCAGACCAAAACTATCGCACGGGGGTCCTGTCCTCCCCTAGTCAGAGAGAAAGCCTAAGCACAAAAACAACCAGAGAACAACACAATAGGCTTTGTCTTGTTCATGCATCACATATAGATATATGGATAAAAACACAGAAGTCATAAGGCAATACAGTGACGTAACACACAAAGCAAGTGTGTTGGACTATGAGGTACATAGGGGGAAATGCGACAGCAGACTCCTCTGGAGCTCAGGTCATCAAAGTCAATATTGTTAGAAAAGGGACTGAATGTCATGGGATGGCATCTGGAAGGGAAGGAGAAGCACGTGAAGCGTGGGGAAGGGGTAGGGTTTGGGACTGGTCAGAAGTGAGGCTGATCCAACTAGGTGAGGTCAGACGGGAGAGACCTGGAGAATCAGTCGGGGAAGTTCAGACTCGGTGTGTGAAGCCGCTTTCCCAGAAATGAAGTCACAAAGTGACGGTGTCTTTAGAAGATGGAACTGATAGGAATGGGCAGGGTAAGGTGAGTGAAGGAAATGGAGGTGGGATGTTAGCTCAATTCGATTTCTGTCCTGGGATGGTGGCAACCTTGGCCTCCTGCCACAAGCTTAGTTTCAAGAAGCATATCACAGGGGCACTTAGGTGGTGCAGTCGGTTAAGCGTCTGACTCTTGGTTTTGGTTCAGGTCACGATCTCAGGGTCATGGGATCGAGCCCCAAGTCGGGCTCCGTGCTCAGTGCAGAGTCTGCTTGAAATTCTCTCTCCCTTACCCTCTTCCCCTCCTGCTCGTGTGCACGCATGCTCTCTCTCTCTTTCTAAAATAAATAAATAATTTTTTTTTAAAGTATATTTACAAATGGGTTTGAGGCCTTCCTCTGATAACCTGCCTGGGCCAGGGTTGTTGCTCCTAAGTCTTGTCTACACCCAGACAGTCAGTGGATGGTGCTCATACTTGGCAGCACTCAGGCACCCCAATTCCCCGGCACCGGCCCCACATCTACTTGGGTTAACGAGCCCCTGCAGGGACTAGGGTGGGCCTACCTAACCAAACCATCCTTCCCCGCGCCCCTCTGTATCTCAGCCTAGCGTCCCCGCACTGGCTTATGGGGGCTGGTCGTGTACCAGCTACTAGTTCTTACCACCCGGCAGCCCCACGTCGCTGGCTTCAGCCAAGAGAAAAGGGCAGTGGGGTGCGTGACTGCAGGTGTGGACCAGAGTGTTATCTCTGACTATAAAGGTTAAGTGCTTAGCTGAAAACCTTAACCAAAGAAACAGGAAAGAGCCGCCAACAAAAAAATAAAAACAGATAATTGTGCACCAGCATCCCCAAATGGCTAAAACCATAAACCCAGATACAGTAAGCGCCGTTATCCTACGTGGTTAGAGAACGAAGTGTTCCATTTAATCAGATGTCCTGGTAAACGGAGAGGTGCCAAAGACACAATCAACACATGGCTTTGGGAGAAAGTTACCACCATAGTTTTGAGGGTGCCCTGGAATTTCTAAATGGTACCTACCATTATACCATTACCTACCATGGTAATCAGACCTCAGATGAGCAAGGCCGTGGAGCAACTATGATGCCTATCTTGCATCTGGAAGCCAGGCCCAGCAGCACAGTCAACTCAGGGATGCAGGGAAGGACAAGCAGGGCCCCCGGGGACCTCCATGCCCACCAAAAGATGACCTTTCCTTACATCCCCCACCAGGTCTGCCCAGGCCTGGCCAGGGCGTCTCCTTATTCCCTAACTGTCCTCTCACCCCTGTGAGGCTCTGGACCCCCAAGAGTTGGACGCTGCCCTTGTTCCCCAACTCTGTCTTACTTTACTCCTGCTCTCCAGCTCAGAGAAACACCCTGATCCCAAACCCCGGACGCAGAATGCCGTGCCTATGGATCAGGAGCACCACCGCCATCCAAGACTGCCGCTGCATGGGGTCCAGGTCTAGATCGGACCTTGGAGATGCACACACAAGGGGTCCAAATGCTCACAGGCCTGCAGACACATCAAATTAATACCTCCAGCCTCGAGGCAGATGGGCAGTGCTTTGATTAACAAAACTGGTAATAACTCACTACACTATGTGCCTCACAACTAAGTTTATAAATATGTTCTGTAAACGGTTTTGTACTGTGATTGTGGGGGTGGTTACACAAACCCATGCATGGGATAAAACAGCAAGAACTGTACAAACAACACACATAAGTGAAGGCATGAGAAAAACGGCGAGAACTGATTAAGGCCTGTAAACCAGTTAGCGGTCACAGTAACATACCATTGTCAATGACCTGATTTTGATCTTGAGCTATAGAAAATGTCTCCACTGGCGGAAACTTAGGGGGAGAGATCCCAGGACTCTTATGTACTATTTTTACAACTACCTGTGAGTCTAATTATTTCAAAAGGAAAGTAAAAAACAAAACCCCACAGAAACCCCCATAAACCTAATCATCTACAATCAAATCATTTTCACAGCCACCAGGACCTGGGAGCTGGCACCCTCAACATTTTCCCAGGCCACCTGGAACTGGTTCTGTGAGCCCAGCTTTCAGGTCCAACACGGGCAGCTCAAGCACTGGTGTGAGGCTTGCACATTTCCAGAGTGACCAAGAAGAGCATGTCCCAGTGCACTGGGCTCTGGGAGGAGTAGGTGGTTATTTTGCCAAAAGTCCCTCTCAGCCCCACTCACAGGAGACTTACTGGCAGAGACAGAGAACAGCTTTCCCAAGCAGGACCCAACAGCACTGGAGGGCATATTTAAAGCTGGGCTTGTTCTAAAATGTTTCCCTAATCCTTGTCATCTTTAAAAAGAAGACAAATCCAAGTCCATGTGAGTGCACATGCACACACGGCTTAGCTCCAAGGAGCCAAAAATAAAGGATATAAAAATCAACTAAATCAGTGATTGTCAAGACTGCGATCTAGAATTATCTCCATTGATAGGATTTACCCACCGAATAGGGACAGGAAGTGGTTATTACAAACACAAACCAAGGCTTCTTAACCTCTTTAATGCCACAGACACCCCACCACCACCACCCCCTTGGCAGCCTGGGGAAGCCTGCAGACCTTCCACAGAATGGCATTAAATGCACAAATTAAATCCATAGCATTCCAAAGGAAGCCAATTATGGTAAATTGCAGTTATCAAAATATTTAAACAATTTTTGCTGTGGTAATATTTAATTAACATATTAAATAAGACCTAGCCGTGAGTCTCATAACCACCTCAATTCTGAAGCAGTGACGAGGCTAACGAAACTTAGAGAAATATCGACAATGACTCCAACAGATTGGAAAAAAATCCCCGCAGTTCCTACTGGTGGTGGTCACAGGTACTGCTAATGTCACTATGGTTTCTTTTCTCCATTCATAATTGAAGGAAATGCAATTTTTCAGCTGGTGAGAATGAAGTGTGATTTTTCTCCATCCAAGTGTTTGGAGCCTCCCTGAATTCTGTCCGTGGAAGAACGGCCTCTAGAGTAAGCAGCTGACATAGAACTACCACGGGAATGAAACACTGCCTCTTCTTCACACCCTTGTCACGACTCCCTAACCTGGTTACCAATGATAATGTCTGCACCTTCCAAAGAACCACCATCGCCCAACATGGGCCCTCTCCTCCAGAGCCTAAATGCATCCACTTGGGCGCCTGGGTGGCTCAGTCGGTTGAGCATCTGCCTTCGGCTCAGGTCATAATCCCAGGTCCTGGGGTCGAGTCCCGCATCTGGCTCCCTGCTCAGCCGGGAGTCTGCTTCTCCCTCTGCCTGCCTCTCCCCCTGCTTGTGCTCTCTCTCTCTGTGTCAAATAAATAAATAAAATCTTTAAAATAAAATAAAATAAATAAATGCATCCACTCAAACCAAGGGGGAACATCAGCATGTGACTTGCCTTTATCTGGGGCCGGGGAGGCCCGCCCCTCATAGCTCACCTCTCCTTTCAGGCCCTCAGCAGCTCCTGCCACTGTGAGGAAATTAGAGGAATTCTACCCATCGCTGGGGGAGCCTGAACGTAAACCATCATCCTCCAAGTGTACCCAGGACCAGGAGAACAGAAGTCAGTCTGTCAGCAAGTTAGTGCTGAATGCTGATAATCAACCAGCCCCGGAGCTCTGCGCTCTGAGCAATGTAAGGGTGTAAAGAAAAATACGCGGGTCTACCCATTAAAAGCTGTAGTTAAGGGAGAAAACTTGGATGATAATAGTTACAGGCTGAATTGTACAGGTCTCCAAAAAGATATGCCGAAGTCCTCACCCCACCCCGCCCAGTACCTCAGAATGGAACCTTAGATGGGTCTTCACTGAGGGAATCAAGTTAAAATGAAGTCAGTAGGGTGGGCCCCAATCCAATAGGACTGGTGTCCTTACAAAAGGGAGAAATTTGGACAGACACACACAGAGAGAAGACAATGTGAAGAGACACAGAAGAGAAGACAGCCATCTGAGAGCCAAGGAGAGAGGCCGGAGCAGAGCCTCCCCTCACAGCCCCCAGAGGGAACCGACCCTCTGACACCTTGATTTCAGACTCCCAGGCTCCAGAACTGGAAGGGAGCACATTTCTGTTGGGTCAGCCACCCACTCTGGGGTCCTGTGTTATGGCAGCCCTAGTGAACTAATACAATATATGAAGTCAAATATATGGCCTGGGAAAAGGAGATCTTAATTCAGAGCCCATCAAACCACGTCTCCTTCTGGTTCCACTCATCGGTTTAAAATTAGATTCTATTCAGAGTCTGCTTCTGGTCTCTGGGAAGGAGGGATGGTCCAAGGCCCAGTCTTTTGGAGGCTAAGACTGGAGGACGGAAGGGGCTTAGGGAATCCAGGAGTGCACTGTTGGTGACTCTCTCACCAGCCCCGGACTTACTGGGGGGCTACCCCCTCAGCAGGCAGGGATCTTTGTAATCCTTTCATTCAAATATTCTGTGAGGAGTTTTGGCCTAGGGCAGTGGTTTACAAACTTGGCTGCATAGCAGAAGCCCCTGGGGAGCTTTAAGAAAATTCCACGCAAGCTTGAGCCCCACCCCAGACCAACTGAATCAAAATCTCAGGGGGTGGGGGCTGGGCATGAACATTTTTTAAAAGCTCCCCAGATGATTCTAATGTGCAGCCAGGGTTGAGAGCCACTGGACCCTATGACCTTTGAGGGCCTTTCCTTCTCAGAATTCGGCGAGAGTGCATTTTGTGTTTATCTTAGTGGTTCTCAGGAGCGTGCTGGGGCTGGCCTCGGGTCTGGTTTCTTACAGGTCCAGTCTATGGCGGCCTTTATTGGGTATGAGTGGAGGAGTAATTCTGATAAACAGGGGGGGTGGTGGCAGAGAGGGAAGGGAGTTAAAAATGCCTTTCGTTAAAACATCAATTTAATAAGATTTGGTTAGGAAGTTCCTACACGCCAAGAACTCAAAAAATGATCCAGAAACAAGCTGACAGCTATTGAAGTGAGGAGTGCCCCAAGTGAGGAGGGCAAGCCACCCCCATGGAAACAGAAAGGGCCCCCAGAGATCATCTTAAAGGAGAAACCAGAATGTCTTCTGTGAGAACAGAAGAGCACGGGGAGGCTTGGTCCATGAACTGAGATGATTTTAGTTTAGCTAGATACAGAGGAGACAAAGCCGTGCAGAGACCAAGCACACATGAATAGGGCACTGGTTTGGGAATCCGGTAGGTAACAAGGGGTAGCCCGGCTGAGGTAAGGCAGGGCCCGACTTTGTTGCTCTCCGACCTTCCTGCTGGGGCTGCCTTCCGTCTGTAGCCACAGAGCAGCCTGCAGACCCTACCACTGCCCGAGGCCGGGGGGTCTCAACCCAACTATGCACCACCGTTTAAAGGGGAGCTTTTAATAAATACAAGTGCCAGGGTCCCATGACCTAGAGATTCTGGGCACATGGGTCAGGCATGTGTCCTTTCAAAAAAAAGGGGGGAGGGGGCCTCCAGGGAGTTCTGATGGGCCAGTAATTCTCAACCTTTGGGGCTATCTCAAAGCTGTGATCTCCAAACTTCTGTTTCTGAGGGCAGTCCGCCAGGACTATGGCCCACCACTGGCTTGCCTTGTGGGGCCTACCTGTGAGACCCTCGGCCTCTGGCTCCCACGTGAGACTGCTCACCTGACTCCCAGCCCAGGCTCGGCCTGGCCACCGGGAGCTTGAGTTCCTATAAGGATGCAGCCAGGCCCAGCCCTGGCTCCTACTCTCAGGCCAGGGTCTAGACACCAACCTGGCTAAGGAGCCGCCAGTCCTGGGCCCACAGTGTGGAAAATCGTTCTCACCCTTGCACAGAGACACAATATGTTCAAGAGCACAAACAGGGGCTTCCTGTTATGGCCTGAGTGCTTCACATGTTAACCGGGCTCCCCAGGCTGAAGACCACCACCACAGGGGGCCAGCCTCAGCACACACAAGTCATTCCCTTCCTCTGACGGGAGCCATCTGCGGCCAGGAGGTGGGAAGGGCAAGCCCCCGGGGCCCAAGGGAGGGCCTGGAGCTCAGCAGACTCACCCCCCCAGGGGCACCTCCCCTCGCTAACAGCTCAGCTTCTCCCCACGTCTGTGCCCCTCCCACAAGGGCCAATCAAGTTCTGGCACCAAAACCCAAACATTCAAATCCCATTTTACAGACTTTATGTATGCTAAAAAATACCCTGAGTTCATTCAAGCCTCCTAAGTATCTAAGAATCTGAAATTTCACCAGGATATTGGGCACCTGCAATGTAGCCGGGACACTCTGACGTCAACACCTGATTTAACAGGAAAAGTCTCTCATGGGGTGAAGCTGTTACAGCGCTCCGGGGGCGCTTGGGCAGGCTGAGGAAGTAGATTTTTTGTGAGCCAAGTGGATGGCAAAGTCTTTGCTAGAAGGACACTGGCATATTCCCCAAAGCTAGCCCAGCAGGGGCATTCACGGCTGTGCGCTGATGGATCACATGTCTGGTCCTAAGTCTTCCATACCTGCAACGAGAGGCCAGACAGACCTGGACAACCTGGAAAGTCCTACACCGATTCAACAGCAATGAGCTGTGGGTTCTCGATGCTGTTTGTAAATGATCCTCAGGAACAAAATTAAGGCTCTTAACTTTCTTAAGATGTACCAAGACTTCAAAAATAAAAGATGGGCTCAAATCCACTGTTAAGAGTTTCCTGTGTTCGTTTTTTCAAACTCCTCTTTCTTCCTTGGGCAGTCTCTAGCTTAGGGTTATTATTATTGACAGCATTCCTTTACACTTTGAATGCATCTGTGTCTTCTTATCACACACAGTTTTGAAGCACTGGGCTAAGAGAAGTGTTTACTGTAAGCCGGCAAACAGGGATGGAACAGATAAAAATGTCATGCGGTAGACACGGCTGAGGCAGGTGGGGAGGAGGAAGGCTGGGTTAACGCTGGCTTGTCCATACTGGAGGAGCGCTGGTAGGTGGCAGAGCTCAGTGCAGTCAGAATAAAGGGCAAAGAAAGGTGGGAGGCTTTCCAGAGAGTGGACTTGATTTTCATGTTTTTCTCTTACACCGGTAGGCAGTGAAATTCCTAGTAAGATGCACATAATGTGGCCAACAAATCTTTGGGAAGAGTGTTAGAGACAGAGCAGTGGTTGCCAGGGCAAAGAGGGATGGGAGGGTAAACCACAAAAGGGTAGCATGAGCAGTTTTTAGGGACTTGCAACTGCAGCGGTGGCTGCATGAATCTATATGCGTTACAGGGCATGAAACTGGGGGCGCCTGGGTGGCTCAGTCATTAAGCGTCTGCCTTCAGCTCAGGTCATGATCCCAGGGTCCTGGGATCGAGCCCCGCATCGGGCTCCCTGCTCCGCGGGAAGCCTGCTTCTCCCTCTCCCACTCCCCCTGCTTGTGTTCCCTCTCTCGCTGTGTCTCTCTGTCAAATAAATAAATAAAATCTTTAAAAAAAAAAAAAAAAAAAGAAGGCCTAAATATGAGCTTTAATTTCTCCCAGGCTTTTCCCATCTCTGATGTCAAAAGGCCTACACTCAACCCAGCCAGACGGAGGTGCCTGGCTGGCTCAGTCAGAAGAGTGTGCGACTCTTGAACTCTCGTGGGTTCAAGCCCCGCACTGGGTGTAGTGATATATATTTTATTAAAAGAAAAAAAAGAAACCAGTCAGAGTTCAGGCAGTGCTATGGAAAACAGAAGGAATGCCTGAGCCTCCCTTCGTACGGAACGGGTCTTCCAGAGTGCAGGCAGCCAGCTCTGCCCTTCTTGTCTCCGGCTCCTTCTGGAGAGGACATCACTCACCCAAATGCAAGGAGTGAAGAAAAGCCAAGCGGGGCAGGCCCGGGACCAAGGCTGCAGTTGAGCCTCACAAGGGGCAAAGCACATCTCTTTGGACCACGAAAGGGGCTCAAGCCAGGTTCCCGGAGGTTGGCGGGTGGTCCAGGGCACTGAGGGAGTCCGGGAGGCTCCAGGAGGAGGACAGCAGGCTCCAAGGCCGCCCAGAAGCCACAGGCAGGACAACAAGCCTCGGAGAAGCTGCAGAGGCTGCAGAAACCCCAGGAAGAGTTTCCTGTCTCGAGCGCCAGTCTCTCTCATTCCAGGAATCCCCTTTTCCTGAAGCTCGCTTGCTGTTATTTATTTATACAAGGCTGAACCCCACCTTCCCGAGCTCTGCAAAGCGCTCCTCACCACAAAGCCCGATTGTGCTTCCACATCCTCACAGCCAAGGCGGAGACAGAAACTGGCCTGAGGGAAGATGGTCTATACCAGGGAGGGAAATGTAGTCTGATTTAAAGGCGCGGGTCTCCAATAACAGAGAGCTTTGTTGGGACGGAGAACACCCTCCTAACAGCGCGGCGTGCCGGGGGTTCCAGCCTATCTTGGTGCCAGGGGGCCCTTCAGCAGGTGAGTTGAGGCTGTTTGGTTTTGGACCATCTCCAAAGAACCAGGCCTCACCACAGGGCTGGCTGAGAGATAAATTAGCATGCTCTTCTGCTCAATTATCCACTTACAGAGAGGCATAGCAACATTTTATTAAAGCACAACACACAGATGAAAGATACATCAATAAGAGAAACCCTGAAATTTTTTTTTTCCAAAAGGAGATGGGAAAACTACCGTCCCCCAGAACTATCCTGGCCCAAACAACAATGATTTTGGCAATTCAAAACTCAATGGTTTTCCTTAGGGCTCACAAGGTGGGTTTTCTCTCTGCCCCCAAACCTCTCTCAGTAAAAGGTTTGGTCAGAAATTATTTTTAAACAGGCTCATACCTCCTCACAACAAAATACATCTATAAAGTGCTAAAACAGCCCGGCTTCACATGGAGTCTGGACACCAAACCCAAAAGCATAGAGGGGGTCCCAGAGGAGAGCGGCTGGCCTAGGTCTAAAGCACCCACGGCAGAGGGGACACAGGAGGAAAAGGAAGTCTGTCCACTGGTCAGTTCCTCGGGGTGGCGTCCCCCAGCTGCTGCCCCGTCTCCCGCCTGCACTACCAGTGGGTACACAGCAACCTCACTCACACCGGCGAGTATCTACAGCTGACCTCCCTAGGAGGCTGGCTCTGTACCTTCCTTCCTCCCCACAGGATGTTTGCTTCCCTCTTGGTCCTCCATGCAACATTCTGACAGGAGGTCCCCAGCCTCTCTCGTCCCAGAAGGCACCTCTAAAACCATGCTCCTGTCTACGCAAATGATGTGTAATTACCACTAATTGCCCCTCACGTCCTACTAACCCCAGGACGTCCCCTGAGCAGGGAAGGAGGGAGAAAGGAGCGGAAGGCGGGGAAAGCCAGTCAGGGTCTCTCCTATTCCGCCCCTTTCAGCCCCCCAAACCCTCCCCCTGCCCCCGGGCGGTGCAGGTGGTCCTGCTCTCCAGCCAGAGGCCTTAGCACTGCTGAGGGTTCTATTCTACAGCTCAAGCCTTCTTAGAGACAAAGCTCTGGCACCACTGACCATTTCCAAACCACAGCTTTAGAATGCAACTCCTGGAAGGAACTCCCCGGGTCACCCAGTCTTCACTGCTCAGGCCACGTCCCTCAAGCTCACGCACGCCATCCGTGTGGCCCAGTGGGAGGTGGCCACTTAACAGGAGCGGGACAAATCTGGGTTCTCCGCCAGTCCCTGCCCCTTGGAATGCTAGGTACCCTCAGACAAGTCTGGTTTCCTCTAGAATGAAGCAGGAAAAACCACAGTACCCACAGGGTCATTCTTAGGATTAAATGAGTGAATGTATGCAATACTTCTCTGGGACACAGAGAACACTCAAAGAATAAAACTGTTATCACTGCACAAAGCTCTATTCAGACAGAAGAGGGTCTCAAGGACCAGTCCTTCTATGTTTCTCAGTAGGCTCCATGAAATTAGCAACTCTCTCCACCCCTCTGGGCTCGGTTTCTTTCGACCGTCACTAAAATCCAACTCTCATCTCCAAGGTCCCTTTTTAAAACACACACACAGACACATTCACACAGTTTATTTCACGTGTGTACATAACATGTGTCTGTACACCGGAGTTTTCAACTGCAGCACAATGGATATTGGAGCAACCTAATCTTTTGTTGTGAGGAACCATCCATCCTATACATTTTAAGGTGTTTAGCAGCACTCCTGGCCTCTACCCACTAGATGGTAATAGTTCTCTCCCCAATCATAACAAAGAAAAATGTCTCCAAACCTTGCCAATGTCCCCTGGGGGGCAAAATGGCCCCAGCTGAGAACTAGTCATGTACACACAAACACACGCATGCACACATGCACACACATGGAATAATAGGATGCCCATTCTGAGAGTGAAGAGCTAAGCAGAGTGAGAACAGAGGAAAACCATCTCTCCAGGTACAGAGTCCTTGCAATGTGCTCAAGGCAACTTTACGGGGACCGAGACCACAAACATACACAGTACTCTGGAGCGTCTTTACATCTGTGAAACAGTTACTGTGCTCATAAAGACTGCCTGCAGACTTAATTTGGCTTGCACATACAGAGTCCTATTTACTGCGAAAACTTGCCAGGCCAAGCTCCCCAGGTCTAGTCCAAAGTGTACTCAGGAACTCGGCCTGGGGGAGCAGAACACAGGGGGTTCTGTGTGCTGCCTCCCTGCACACTCACCTTGAGATACTTGAGGAAAAGGAAGCCGCCTTGGGGCAGCGGGCAGCTGTGGGTTATTCTTAAGGAAGAGGGCAGCTTGCCACATGTGTGCTTCCCTCGGACTTGAGGTGTTAGCAGATTTGATGAAACTTCTATTTTCCCAGTTCAGAAGAGCTAGGGGCTTGGTAGACAAGGCTTGTGTATCCATGGACACGAGACCATGTGTACACACCTACCCGTAAAAATGAACAGTAGTCATAAATATGGAAGACAGAGGTTAAGTGGAGGAGGGGAGGTGAACGTCTGCCTTAAGGAGAGGTCTGTTTACCCCCATGTGTTTAAAAATGAGAATCCTGGGGCGCCTGGGTGGCTCAGTTGGTTAAGCGACTGCCTTCGGCTCAGGTCATGATCCTGGAGTCCCGGGATCGAGTCCCACATCGGGCTCCCTGCTCAGCAGGGAGCCTGCTTCTCCCTCTGACCCTCCTCCCTCTCATGCTCTCTGTCTCTCATTCTCTCTCGCAAAAAAAAAAAAAAAAAAAAAAATTAAAAAAAAAAATGAGAATCCTGAACTCCCTTTCTACCTTATTATGACTTATTTAACATTTGTTTTTAATTTGCCCAAGATCATAATCTTCACCAAGGACCACGTATAAGCCAAACTTGAACTTGAAAACCAAGCTGGACCTTTGTTCTGCCTGCATGAATTAGTGTACAAAGGGGCATCTGATTTCTCCCTCCCCTAACAATCTGGAACACTAGTCCCTATGTATGTCACTAATGCTGGGAGAATGGGCCCTAAGACAGGCCTCAGGAAACGAAGGCTCTAATCCTGGCCGATTCACTTGTGTGCCATGGAGACAAGTTATTTCAAGTGCTGAGCCTCCTCTTTAAGTACACTGACAGTTCCCTGCTAGCTGATGCATGGAGTAAATTAAGTAGAACCAGGAAGAGCTAGAGAATCCTAGTTACTCACACTGACAAGGAAGTGCCATGAGTAGAATGGTAGCCCAGACCCATCCACTGTTCCCAAAGTGGGTTTTGGGGAACACCAGTCCCATGAGATGCCATTTGGAAATAAAGCATTCTGTGGTTCCTTCATTCATCCAACAAATACTTATTGAGGGCCTTCTAGATGCCTGGTGCTATAAAGACAACAGAGAGCAAAAGAGACCCACTCCCTGACTTCTTCACTAAGTTTAGGATCCACAGACAAGTATCCAGAGACTAGGCCACCTCTTTCCCAACAGTAAAGGGAGTTCACATACAGGGAGCAAGGAACCACATCTGAGGCTGGGAGGCAGAGAGCAGGAGGGGAAACGCATGCTGGGGGTGGGGGGAGGGTTAGGGGGTAGTATTCCAAACACAGGGTTGGAGGAATACTGCACAATGCACTCCCTTGTAAGAGATTCATGGTACACACTGGCGTGTTAACAGCCCCAGAAGTTCTGTCCTACCTATTAACATCCCAAGGATGTTACTCTGGGAAATGCTGAGTGGCATTATTGTTCTCGTAGCCTACAAGAACCTTCCGTATGAAACAAAAGCTCTTGTTCATATAACTGGAAAACTACGTGTCCTCTCAGAGCAGCCAAAATACCTTGGGGTTGCTAATGTAATTCTAAAGTATTTTCTTTGGCACAGACCTATAAAAACATATGGCTTCCACAACTGCTGACGTACTCCCAGTATCACAGATGAAGGAAAACCCACAGCTACAAACCAGTGGGCCAGAATCAAAGGTCTACCTCCAGCACAGACATCTGCTTTATTTGTTAAAAGATGCATGTACAGCCTAGGGGCTCAGTTGGTTAAGCGTCTGACTCTTGATCTCGGCTCAGGTCATGATCTCAGGGCTGTGAGATGGAGCCCCGCATTGGCCTCGGCGCTGGGTGTGGAACCTGCTTAAGATTCTCTCTCTTCTCTCTCCCTTCGCCCCTCCCCACCCCAAAAAAGATGTATGCACAGCCTCAATACTGGGATAAATTGAGAAAACCTTCAAAAAAGTAAAATAAAAATGATCAACCACCAATGATCAAGTTATCAAGGATTATACCCTGAAAGATACCAGAAGTGAACAATGATCGCCCTTGTTAGCCTACAACGTCCATGAGGAAGACGAATTTTGCTGTTTCTTTTCTTTCTTTTTTTTTTTTAAAGATTTTATTTATTTATTCATGAGAGACAGAGAGAGAGAGAGAAAGGCAGAGGGAGAAGCGGGCTCCCAAGGAACAGGGAGCCTGATGTCGGACTCGATCCCAGGACCCTGGGATCATGACCTGAGCCGAAGGCAGACGCTTAACCATCTGAGCCACCCAGGCGCCCGCTGTTTATTTTCTTATATATGCTGCATAAAGAAGGAAATGTAAATAAATAACAAATACACATGTGCAGATTTTGTGTATAAAGTACTGTGCTAGGGGTGACAGTGATCAAAAGGGACAGTTGACAGCCAGGGTCCTTAAGAACATGGATTCTAGAAAAGTAGCAATCCAAAACTGAGTGAGTATCATTAAGTGCCCAGGGAATGGTACGGTATAAAGACTAAATTTTACAGGGGCTAGGGAGGACCGGAAAACCCAGGACTGCTGATGCTGATAATGAGTTTACCTTAACAAAGCCCTTACTGTACCAGACAATGTTCTTCATGCTTGTGTACAACCTTATTTCATCTTTGCAACTATGAGGTAGGTCCTAGGAATATATCAGAATATGGCCTTGGCCTCAGCATTCAATCGACATCTGTTATTCAGCTTCAGCTTCAATCTTCAGGCCTGAATTTCTGCCTGGTCAATAATCATGTGGTCACAGGGGTGACCAACATATTTCATTAATGTAACAATGTGAGAAATAAGGAAATGAAGCATGTTTGAATTCATCATCATTATCTGAACATGCCCCTTCAGAAACAGGGAAGCATTCTTTTTTTTTTCTTTAAAGATTTTATTTATTTGTCAGAGAGAGAGAGCGAGAGAGCACGAGAGCATAAGCAGGGGGTGTGGCAGGCAGAGGGAGAAGCAGGCTCCCCGCTGAGCAAGGAACCAATGCGGAACTCGATCCCAAGACCCTGGGATCATGACCTGAGCCAAAGGTAGATGCTTAACTGACTGAGCCACCCAGATGTCCCCAGGGAAACATTCTACATGTAAAGTTTAACGGAAATCTCCTTGTGAGCTTTATCTCTAGAAATGTTATCAGTGGCAGAAGTATGTTATTTTTTTTTGGAAGAATACAATATAAGCATGAAACATTAATCTTACATAGAAAACAATTACAATGTACAACTACAGTTCTTAAATAGGATTAGTTAACTGCATTACTAATATTAAGAGTACATTAAAAAAGAACAGCATATACTTTTTTTTTTTAAGATTTTATTTATTTATTTGAGAGAGAGAATGAGAGAGAGAGAGAGAGCACATGAGAGGGGGGAGGGTCAGAGGGAGAAGCAGACTCCCTGCTGAGCAGGGAGCCCGATGTGGGACTCGATCCCGGGACTCCAGGATCATGACCTGAGCCGAAGGCAGTCGCTCAACCAACTAAGCCACCCAGGCGCCCAACAGCATATACTTTTTGAGCAAGTGTTTCTCAATATTTTTAAGTTGTAATAGGCATACTATATTCTACTTCTAAACTCTATATGATTGCGTGGTGTGCTCATAACATTAAATGGAATAACCTTTAGAAACTATATATGCACCCTTAGCAGACTATGGTCTCTAAATAACATATTTCACTAAAAGGAATCAGAGCTCCTTCTAGAAATAGCTGATCTGGAAAGGGGAAAAGCACAAGATGAGCCTGGAACGTCCTCCCATAACAGTAAGCAAGGAAGCATCAAAGACCACTGGGATTGTGTCAAAAGGACTCAGGAGCCAATGGGAAGAGGCTTCCACCAGCTAAAGATGAAACAATTGGAGTATCAATAAGAATAATACTCACAAATGGATTGAAACACAGGAAATAGGTTGAAATCCCTGAGTTCATATTTTAAAACATAATTTCATTGGTCACCTTTGCAGGTTATAAGAAAACCAAACGGAAAACTAGTAAATAAAGGGAAAGAATCAAGCATTTAAATTGCTTTCCCCATATGATCTACAGGGGTCAGCACAACCTTTTTTGTACTGGGCCATATCTTTTCAGTTCTGTGGGCCAAATATAGACTCAATGGCAACTACTCACCTCAGCCCTTGTATTGCAAAAGCGTCCAGAGGCAATATGCAAACGAATGAGCCTGGTTGTGTTCTAATGAAACTTTATAAAAATAAGTAGCAGGGGCGCCTGGGTGACTCAGTTGGTTAAGCGACTGCCTTCGGCTCAGGTCATGATCCTGGAGTCCCTGGATTGAGTCCCGCATCGGGCTCCCTGCTCGGCAGGGAGTCTGCTTCTCCCTCTGACCCTCCCCCCTCTCATGTGCTCTCTCTCAATCTCTCTCTCTCAAATAAATAAATAAAATCTTAAAAATAAATAAATAAATGTATCTTTTAAAAAAACAGTATAGCTGATAGATGAAGAAGGAATGACACAAATAGACTATCACCATTTTGAAACTGCTAATGAAGTAATGGATGTGAGTGATGATCATTGGTGGCTGCTAATTTCACAGACAACCAGACCTTAAGTGTTTCATAATATAAAGACACCATTTATGAAAGAGACTTTTAAAAATAAATTAAAAAGGAGAGAGAAAAAGAGAGAGAACCCTGAAGCTTGATCAAGAATCTAAATCCAGGGAACTCCCCCTACTTGCTGGATGGGATGCTGCCTGAATCATAAATCACTTAATAAAGCCAAATAGATTTTCAAATTAAAAAAAAAAAGAAAAAAGAAAAGAATCTAAATCCAGCTAACAATCTTCAGGAACTACAACGGACAAAAACATGTTACAGGACATCACAGGGTTGCATTTAACAAAATCCAGTCTGCGAGGAACTCCACAGGAGTCATCAGATAAAAACCTAAAAACCTAATTAGGAAGTTATTTACATCCTATGAAGAGTGCAGAGTAGAATGTCAACTTTGCTACCTCAATATTTCACAAGATTTCAAAATCATGTACCACACTTTCATGATAAATCACCTATGATCCAGGCATAATAAAGATGATGAAAACTATGAAAATAAGAAACTGTCATAAAAAAAAAAAAACAAAAAAACCCCAACACTCATTTTTTTTTTGGTCCCCCATGGACCAAAAAGATCTTGTTCCTTCATCTTACTTAGTATTCACAAATATGCAGTAGAGCATCACAGAAACAATCTAGGCATTTATAGAGTTGTAAAATTATCATTCTTCCACTACAATGTCAAACTTTCAAAATGTGACCATCAATTTGGCCACTACAAAGTAATAATTGTTTCTGGCAAGAAACATCAATGGATACTAAACAATGGATGAAAGTTTGATGAGAAACGGGTTATTTACATAGTCACAAAGTATCTTCCAACAAGACACTTATTAACTACAAAGAGAAAAAATAGTAACTTCCTTGGAGAACCCTGGCAGACATCATTTTTACCAAGTGATCAAAATTAACATCAACTGTAGCAGGAAAAATAGATGGTGCCTCATGAGAAGCAGAGAAGGACACAGTAGCAACTACGTAGTTTTCATGCCTAAAATATAGAACCTGAATCTATTCATGAAGAAACATCTGAAAAAAAAAAAAAGCAGAATTCAAGGTCCTTCTACGAAATAAGTGCCTGTAATCTTCAAAAGAATGTAAAAGACACAAGACAAAAGATCTGTTATAGACTGAAGGACACTAAACAGATACAACCAAGTGTAACACATGACCTTGGCTCATCCTGGACACCTCCCCCAAATTCGTTTTTGTTTTTGGGGGTTTTTTTTTGAAGATTTTATTAAGTAATCTCTACATCCAATGTAGGGCTTGAATTCACAACCCCGAGATCAGGAGTCAAATGCGCCATGGACTGAGCCAGCCAGGCGCCCCCCAAATTCTTTTAAATGTTTCTTTGGCTCCAAAAGACAGTTTAAAGACAAGTAGCAACATCTGAATAAGGTCTATAGATGAGACAATAGGTCTATGTTAATTTCCTGATTTGATAACCACATTGTGGTTATTGTCTTTGGTGTTAGGACATACGCGTGAAGTTACCTAGGAGTAAGGGAGCACTGTATTTGCAACTTACTCTCAAATGGCTCAGAAAAAAAGTTATGGAAAAACAGAAAGATAAAGAAAATACAGCAAATACTAACGTTTGGGGAAATCTAGAGGAAAATACGTGGGAATTCTTTGTACTATTTTGTACTTTCTCTATGTCTGAAAATATCTCAAAGTAAAAAGTTAAAATTAACATATATATTCCATATATATGAACTAACAGTACATATATCATTCTGTTGAGAGCTATTTGATTAAGAATTCACACAAACTGGCAATTCTGTTACAGTGATATGTAACTCTTTCCAAAGGTAATTGATAAGCATATAAATTCAAAATCTGCACTAAGAACTGAAAGTTGATATGCTAATTACTTTTGTTGAAGCATTTCTGGTCCTCCTGTGACTATACCATTTAACCATTTCCTATAAAGATATTTTCAAATACTGCAAGAAAACATCCACTTATTAAGATACTGGTTAAAATTTTTGGCTGCTAAACATCTTAATAAAGTTGTAATAATACTATAAATTATCTGGATGACATTACTCATTTCTTTTTATATCCCAGAAATTCATTCTATGATGCATTTAGTTTTAGTCTTGTGCAAATCCTGGTTTAAAAATGCAGTCTATTCAGCCAAAATGTTAATTCAGTAACCTTCAAATACACCATTATCCCCATTTTGCCAAAGAGCACCCTAGGGTACCGGGGCACAGAGCCAGACCAGGGCTGGGCTGAACTTCAAGGGGAAGCCAACTGTGGCCAAACTCAAGTCCCAGACCCCTTGAGCCATACTGCCTGCCCAAGGGAAAGGAGTGGCCTGCCAGCAGGGTCTGCTCCTCTCTCTCTCAGGCCTTGGGCTTTTCTGCACAGCAAGTTCTTCTCTCTTCCTTCAGTGCCAGGCAAAAGCAACTGCTTTTAAGGGGCTCTCCCAAGCTCCAGTTGCTCTCACCATCCCAGCCCCTTCCTGCGTTAACTCTCCTTACGAGAGCCTTGCCATCATGATCCATTTCCCACTCTAGAATTCAGCACCAGAGTTTCCCTCCCTGACAAGCATTTTATTTGTTTTTTTTTGTTGTTGGATTTTTTTTAAAGATTTTATTTATTTATTTGACAGAGAGAGACACAGCGAGAGAGGGAACACAAGCAGGGGGAGTGGGGGAGGGAGAAGCAGGCTTCCTGCCGAGCAGGGAGCCCGATGTGGGACTTGATCCCAGCATCCTGGGATCATGACCTGAGCCGAAGGCAGACGCTTAACGACTGAGCCACCCAGGCGCTCCCTGACAAGCATTTTATAACAGAAAAGCTTATGTTGTAAAGTGTTTTCATGTCACGTATCTTTAACATGCCTACTCTAATATTCTACCTCTCCTCTCTGCGGTCCTCCTAGAAAATAGTTCAATAGATAATATAATTGATAAGCAAAGACTATATCCAATTTACATAGAAAATAATATTCAGGGCACCCGGGTGGCTCAGTCATTAAGCGTCTGCCTTCAGCTCAGGTCATGATCCCGGGGTCCTGGGATTGAGTCCCATATCAGGCTCCCTGCTCAACAGGGAGTCTGCTTCTCCCTCTGCCCCTCCACCCACTTGTGTTCTCTCTCTCTCAAATAAATAAAATCTTAAAAAGAAGAAGAAGAAAATAATGTTCAGGGGTACCTGGCTGGCTCAGCTGGTGGAGCATGCGGCTTCTGATCTAGGGGTTCTGGGTTCAAGCCCCAGGTTGGATGTAGAGATTGCCTGAAAATAAATCTTAAAAAAAAGAAAAGAATATCCATGCATGCACAAGCAAGTGGGACTTGGTCAAGAGTAGGAAGCAGGCAACAGACCAAGTCAACAGATGCATGTGACAGTATTTTATATCGTGGTATCTAAAGAAACAAGTTTACCACCTCAAGATGTGAGAAGAAAAACACAAGGGAAATCGGAGGGAATCGATTAAACAGAGCTGCAGAGCACAGAAAAGCAAAGAAAGATCGAGAGCAATGTACACTATCTCTGAAACTGTAAAGAGACCAGCCATTAAAGCTCTGACTACCCCAGGCAGGGTAGGGATTAAAAGTGCCTGGAAATGCCACCAAAATGAATACAGACATGTTACTCCTCACTCCTCTTTAACTTGTACACACCATTTCTTTGTGCTTCGTTCCAAATGGCATTTTCACACGCATTTGGTGGTCAACTCTCAGTAGAGGGGCACTCTAGCACTGTGGCTGGAACGAAGGCTCAAACACTTTCCAGAGGGGGGACTCTGGGCCCCTCACTTAGCTCTGTCTCAGCTTCCTCCAGGATAAAACAGATCATGAGAGCAGACGTGCAAGCATCCAATTCAGTAACAGTTGTAAACAGTGTGATATAGTGCCCCGGAACACTGCAGGTGCCTACAGGGCTGTTTTTTAAAATGTTGATGTTTAAATATTCATGCTGTCAACATCTGACAAATGTCTGTGAGTCACTTATCATGAGTCAGGTGTTAGGGTTTAATAAAGAAGTATTTTGAGGTGTACTTTCTCTGTAGCACTGCGGAGCTCATTGTAGATCCCCCTGAGTAGTGGAGAGAGTAAAGCCCAATGATGCAACTGAGCCCTAGTCCGGTTTCCATCCTTCATAACTGTTTGATCCTGGCCAAGCTCACAGTCTCCCTGAGCTTGTGCTCCTCGGTGGGCTGGATGCTTCCTTCCAGCTCGGAGGGCTCCAAGGGTACCTAGGCAGGGTCCTTGCAAAAGAATCTCAGGGAGGAACACCCAACCCCTAACAGGTATGTATTATAAATCCATCTGACCTTAGCAACCTCGATTTATTCTTTTTGGAATTTATGAGGAAGAATATAGTCCCAAACATCAGAAATCACTACTGCCAACAAATCTGGACTTGTAAACTGATCAGCATTTCATACCACTTATTCCTATTTCTTTTGTTTTTTCTTCCTCATTGTTAGATCTTTTTTTTTTTTAAGTAAGCTCTAGGGGCGCCTGGGTGGCTCAGTCGGTTAAGCATCTGCCTTCGGCTAAGGTCATGATCCCAGGGTCCTGAGATAGAGCCTCACATCTGGCTCTCTGCTCAGCGGGGAGCCTGCTTCTCCCTCTCCCTAATGTTCCCCCTGCTTGTGCTCTCTTTCTCTCTCTCTGTCAAATAAATAAATAAATAAAATCTTTTAAAAAAAAAAAAAGCATCTGCCTTCAGCTCAGGTCATGAGGCTCAGGTCATGATCCCGGGGTCCTGGGATTGAGCCCCGCATCGGGTTCCTGCTCAGTGGGGATCCTGCTTGTGCTCTCTTGTGCGCACTCTCTCTCAAATAAGTAAATAAATAAATATCTTTAAAAAAAAAAGTAAGCTCTATGCCCAACATGGGACTTGAACTCACGACCCTGAGATCAAGAGTCACACGCTCCACTGACTGAGCCAGCCAGATGTCCCTAGATCCAGCTCTCTTTTTAATCATAGTTACTATCTCTCATATTTATGTCTTTCTGTTTTCCACACTTTTTTTTAACAGATGTTCCTACAAATAATGGCCCCATTCACTGTATGAGGTATAAGACATTTATCTCACTAAGATTTAGTGTCTTGCAATACCCAGATTTCCAGAAGGGCTTAGCTAGAACCCCAAGTGCCTCCCCACGTTCTATCAACCATACTCAGAAGCCCCTCCTGTTAATCTTTCCACCATGCTATTGTTTTCAGAAAAAGACCACCTGAAGGATCATTTGGGAAGTGAAAGAAAAAGCACTGAGTGACCTGAATCCTAATTTCAAACAATCTTCCACCCACACCCACACCCACACATGTACATACACACACACCCACACACACCTACACACACAGAGAAAGGGGAGTAGGAAGGAGACTAATACCTTCTCTACAATTCTCAAAATAATTCTCTGTGTAAATGTTTAGTATTTATTTCTTTATTAGTCAACTTACTGAAATAGTTATAAATGACTGGCACTGATTTTTAACTTAGAGAGCTTTAAAAAAGCAACCAATTTATACGTTATTTTATAAAATAAACAATACAGGAATAATATTTGCACGCTTCGTTCACCAGAGCTTGGTTTATTAACCAAACTATGTTGTAATACAAATTGCAGGGGTAGCAAGCAAGTTCACGCCTCCCGCCTTCTTCTACACCAAAGACACACTTGTGTATTCTTCCAGCCCTCATCGAGTTCAACAAGGAAAAACTGTCCCCAAGTTCAAAAAAGTTCTAATGTTAGTAGATAGCCACTTTTTCTCCAAAGAGGGTATACGTGCGGTGGTGAACTTCTGGGGGCCGCCCACTAAAGGTTATGTAAGTCCTCCGGAGTACAGTCCTCTAGAACAACTTAAGCCCCAGCCACTCACTTCGACAATTGTTTATTTGGGAAGGTGCGTTCCCAGGTCCAATTTGTAAAGTCAGAACAAATCTACCCACCCTCCACCCCAACCGGTAACTCCCATCAGGATTTTGGAACTGAAAAACAAAGGTCAGCCGTCCTCCCAATGGGAGGAGTTAGTTACATCAGGCGTGTGAGTAGTCAGTCACAAGGGTAGAACAGGAAGACCTAGACTTTAAACTCACAACCAAGTTCAAATCTTTGCGCCGTCAGTTACCAGTGGTGTGACCTTGAACAAGACACTTGACCCCTACCAGTCTGCTTGCACAGCAGCAAAATGGGAATAGCAACTACCTACTTCCTAGCAGGTTAGAAGCTATGAGAAATATTAAGGATTTATTTTTTCATTTTTTAAAGATTTTATTTGACAGAGAGACACAGCGAGAAAGGGAACACAAGCAGGGGGAGTGGGAGAGGGAGAAGCAGGCTTCCCGCGGAGCAGGGAGCCCGATGCGGGGCTCGATCCCAGGACCCCAAGATCACAACCTAAGCTGAAGGCAGATGCTTAATGACTGAGCCACCCAGGCGCCCCATATTAAGGTTTTAGAAGCTACTGCCAAGTGCTTTCCAAATGGGGTGGAGCTGTTAACACCCTTCAGGAACAGCAAATGAGAGCCCCCACTTTACATTAGCCACCATTTAAAAGTCATATTAAGATAAAATCTCTGGTAATTTGGTGTGGGGGGGGATTCTTTTCCTTATTAGCATTTTTTGACTACCTAGGAGGTTGAACATTAGTTTCACATACGTGGTTGTTATTTGTAGTCTCTTCTTTTGGGAATTTTTTGTTTATATTTATTTTATGGTTACTTTCTACAATTATGGTGAACACCTGGGGCCTTGTTCCTCTTGAATGAAACAGATTTCTTTTCTTTCTTTTTTTAAGGATGTATTTGTTTATTTGAGAGAGAGAGAGAGCATGAGCATGGAAGGAGGGGCAGAGGAAGAGAATCTGGAAGCGGACTCACCGCTGAGATTTCTAAAATGCTATAGCACAGTTTGAGAGTATGAGTGTGAGTTCATTTCCTATCCTGAGGACTCCAAGTAACTAAGTTATCACCCCTTATCACATCCACAAAAGCTCCTGAAAAGAGCCATGTTTAGGAAAACACTTTCATGGTTTTACTTTCAAACTCTGAAATGTGTTTCTAAACTAATTGTTCATCTTCCCATGAAAATCTGTAGGCTATATACATAATGAAAAGATTTAAGATTCTGAAATTTATTTTAGAGCCTTAAAGTTATCTGGCAATGGAGGTAACTCTGAGCATCTCTAACACCTTATGAGTCGAAGAAAGAAACTCTACAGCGCCCCAGCGTTGTTCACTCAGAACATACGGTACAGAAGAAAAGGCGAGTCACCTTTATTTCCCTTGTGTTCCCTTCATTCCCAAATGCCAAGGTTTTGGAAACTGCAATTTATTTCATCGTCCCTGAAATCCAATCCAGTTTGAGAGGAGATAATAAAGCATGGGACATATCAAAACCTCCTCCAAAAATACATTATCAGGCTAGCCCATTTGGGTTGTTTTCTACATGCTTTTAAGCATTCAGTCCTTTCCCATCCCAATTATTTATCACATCCCAGTATCTGCCTCTGACAGCAAATGAGTTGTATTTTGATTCCCATCTTTATCCTCCTTCAAAATCAGCCAGCTGCAGACATTAAAATGAGGAAACATGTCCCAGGTGTGTCCTATCTCTCAATCAACTCACAATGTTTCATTATTTAACATGTAGCTAAAAGGTTCCCAAAGGTTTTGGGTTTTCTCATGGGGTGCGGAGGAAGGGCTTGTACTGCCAAAATGTCCAGAACCTTCACCCTAGCCAACTGGCCCTTGGTTTGAGAACACCAAAGCTATCTAGCCATCCGATGCACTGCCCCTCAATTTCTGCCCAACTCAGCCTCTGCCTTTCTCCACATCCTCATCTTCAACTCCAGGGCTCGTCTGTACAATTGGGAGACCATCTACTGCTGAGCGTCCTCTGTCACTGAAACAAGACTGACTTCTTCCCAGTTCTAGTCCCATCTCTTCTTCCTCGTGTCTTCTCCCCCATTCATCTTCCACCCTACCCTACTGCCCTACAAACAAGCTCCCACTCCAGCATCCCAAATAGACTCTTCTCCACGGCCCATGGCTCTTCCTTCCCTCTTCTTGCTGCAGCCAAACTTCTTCAGTGGGTTGTCTGGAGTCTGGTTTTCAACATCTTCCAGGTTACGGTAGACAGAAAATGTGTAAGGTACACAGGGGGAGCGTGGGAAGGCTGCCCGACACTGTGGGAGTCTGGTCTGGGGTTCTGGCTGAGTAAGGGATGGGCCACTCCCTGGGACCAATCCACAGCACAGCACCCAGGCACCCAACTGGGAAGTGCTGAGGTAGTATCTCTCTGCCTCCCCATCTTTATCACCCCCACTTGCCTGGATTACTTGTCTCACTGGGCACCAATAACTTCCTAATTGCTAAATTCCCAAAGCTCCTCTTTACTCCCCCATCTTCTTATCCCCTCTCTCTGTGGCATCTGATGCTGAGGACCAGCTTCCAGGATGTCACAGAACCTAGGCACGCCTCTTACCTTGGCAAGGGCTCCTTTCCATGCTGCCTCAGTGACTTCTTTCTTTGCTCTGAGCATCCTGTCCCTTCTTCTCTGGCTCCCTTGCATCATCCGGTTGCTGCAATTTCAACTGTCCACTCATCATCCCCTCAGACCCCGTGCGTCTCCAATGAAACTCAGGCAGTTCCTCCAAACGAAAACCCCTCACAGCCTGTGTGAGCTCTGCTATTGCCACAATGGTCACTGAGCATCTGTTCAGCATGGGGCAGGCAAAGATGGCGCACCAGGGCCCCACCTGGAAGAAGTCATTCCCCCAGGTTACCAAGGCTTAGACGGCGAGAATTAACTGTGACATCAGCCACTTTCTGCCTTCACTTACTACCCCTCCCTGCAGAAATTCAAGCAACCATTCCAGTCTCTCCCATCCTATCTTTCCTTTCTATTCAGATACTCTTGGGCACTTTTCACCTCACCCCGGACTCCTAGGAGTCTCCTAACCCTCGTAGCTCCTTCCAGGTCCTCTCCCTCCAATCACTATGCTCTAAGCACACATACCAGTCACATCACTTCCCAGCATAACTTTCAATGGTTCTCTGCTGCTTCTTGATTAAGACTGGATTCCTTCACTGACATTCAAGGCCTCCCATGCCATGACCCCTCATCCTTCCAGGCAAATGGAATAACTTGTATTACCCCCAACAGCCCTGAACTTCTGGCCTTTGCACTCCAAGGGCTGGCTTCTACCTCATGATTGAGGTTTAAAGAAGACTGTACTGTTTAAGTTTTTATAATTAACAAGAAATCACTTTGAATTAAAGAATGACCGAGTTTCAGGGACTAGTTTAGGTTTGGGGGGTTTGCTTTTTTTAGATTTTATTTTTAAGTAATCTCTACACCCTATGTGGGACTCGAACTCACAACCTCGGGATCAAGAGTCACATGCTCTACCAACTGAGCCAGCCAGGCACCTCAGGGACTAGTTTAAAACAACTTCCTCTCCTTATGTTCCTTGATCATGCTAGCCCAAAACAACTTTTCTCTTCTCTTTCCTCTGAAAATTCTTTTCTGGACTTTGTTGACTCTTAACAAAGACTTCCTATTAGAGTGGTCTGTGTTCACACTACTTCAATATTTAGCCCTATAGGGCAAAGCTGGGTCTACTTCATCCTCTTTCCCACGGCCCATGACAGGTCCTCAGGAAATATCAGATGAAGTTGAGGAGTTGTAAATTAATCTTAAGGGTGCCAACCTAAATTTCTCCAGTTTGGCAAGTAAAGTTGATTCTAAGTTGGAATATAAGTAGGAGAGTTGCATTACATAGATTTGGATTATTGCAGCTTCCAACAAGTTAATCATTTAAATTATTTTTCAGGTCGCAATTTTTTGGGTAACTCTGCACATCACTGTAAAGGCAGGAACACTCTGTTAAAAGTTAGATTTTTGTGTCCTAGCCTACTTTCTCCTCCAGAATTCCATGAAGTGAGATCAATAAAGAATGAGTCCAACCTATAACTTTCCAAAAGTAAAGCAAGTCAGGCATTCCCCTCCGGATCTGCAGACCTACCCAAAGGAAAAAGACGGACAGCTTTCAGGTTCCCTCCACAAACTCTGTCACCATTTGTCACCCCATCACCCCAGCAATCCAAGTGCCAAAACTGCAGCAACTCAGGCAGGGCCCCTGCAAAAACTCGTTCCATGTAAAAAAACCCTCATTAAACCCTGAGTTATATTTAGAAAAAAAAAATGGAACAGAAGTTATATTTAGATGAAATGGCTTTAAAGAATTTTACCAAAAGCAGCATGTTTATACCGATCTTCCCAAAGAAAAGGATTTACTTATTCACTTTTACATACAATTCCTAAAGACAGACCACTTCTCTCTGTACACAAAGATTTCTGCTGGGGTTCCTTTGTATCAGGAAGGAAGCAGGAGCATCCAGGATGCTAGCAAGACTGGCCATGGGCAGCGGTGGGATCCGAAGGACTGAAAACAAACACACATTTGGAGAACAGAACCATTTCCTACAGAAACCTTAGTTGAGCTGGTGTGAGGAAGGTGCCAAAGGGTGATGCTTGAGCTGCATGATAGTAGCTCTTAAATGCAGAAATTGGACCCCAAAACCATAGACTCCCTTGGCAACTCTACCTAGAACTGTTCTTCTCCAAAATGTTGTCAGCACTCACGTAATGGTCCAACTCCTCTCTACCAGCTCCTAGCTAAGTCACTGAACCACATTCAGCATTTTCGTTTGGGCTCTTACTAGTCTTACACTATTTTTAACATCCACTTTCTTCCGCGTTGGCTTACGTTTTCCTAACAAAAAACCAGTCACCGGCACCAAGGTGGTTTAGTAAACTTGTGAAGCCTTTTCATGAATGAATGTATAATTTCAGGGTGCCTATTTGAAAGAGTAAAAGATGGTTTGTGGCACTTATTCATCTCTTCATAGGCTACAGGGTCCCCAGGGCTCCGGAGGAGAATGAATCATGGCTTGGAGGCTTGGCACACACCCCAGGCTAAGGGGACCTCTTCTCTAAAGAGCCTCAGGAAGAGGCCACTTCCCAGCCTCCCAGCCAAGCCAGAGTGCAGGGCAAAGGTAAGGCATAGGGAAGAGAAAGCCAAACTGTAGGACGGGCCAGCCCCCGGTCACCCCAGCAGGAATTACGCCAGGGGATGAGGGTGTCGCAGCCCTGCTGCTTGCTATTCCTAGGGTCAATTAACACCCTGAGGATGCCCCAGCCAATCCCGACTTTGGTTGTGGCTTGGTATTTCCAGAAAGTGTGAGAGCAGCATAGAAGTGAAGTCATCCAATTTTATACTACTTAGAGGCTTTAGAGGAGCAACGCCTAAGGTCGTGAAATGTAGTAATAAAACAAAAAAAGACCTGGGATGCCAAAAGAGAGACCAGATCATATATTCCGGGCACCCGGCCCCCACGTCAGCTGCTCGCCCCCACCCCTCCTCTACCCACTATCTACATTCATTTTACCAGGATTGGACCCCAACTGAGGGCCACTTTGTCTGCACCTACAATTTGCCCACTGTGAGAATCAGATTAATTATAACAATATAATCAACCACAGGAAAAGCATCATCTCAACCTTACAGTCCAGACAATCAAGTGCTTAAGTGTTTCCTCACTTGCTTTCCTAAAAACCCATGATGCTCAAGGATAAGGTAAAAAATTAGTAGGTTCTATGGAGCTCATCTAACAGCAGGAAACTTCCCCGGCACATCAATGAACTTTGTAACCAGGCAGGCCTAACACAACTATGGGCACAGAAGGGGCACAGAAACTACAGAGAAACTGAACTTCTGTCGGGGCAGTTCACCAGGGGAACAAGACTATGTATGGGAGTGGGACAGGGCACACTTAAGTTCCTTCTGAAAGGCTGCACGCAAGAAGACTTGAGTGTCCCTGGAGGCTTAAAAGGAGGACAGTGACATGGGCCCAGGCCGGGAACGGCTGCAGGAATGAGCAGGGACAGTCAGAAACAGGCAGGGAAAGAAAGGTTGGCTTCTCCGAGGAGGGCTCCAAAATTCCCTGGCAGGCCTGGATTTAGTCATCAGGAATCCCCAGTACCAGCGAGAATCAGCCTGTGGAAGTTCTTAGGCAAAAGAACATGTAAGGTGGAAGAAGGAAGGAAGGAAGGGCAGTAGAAGATGGTAGAAGGAAGAAAGAAGGGACAGGACGCAAAGAGAAAAACTGTCCCCCTGGAGCTCTTGGGGTGGGGGTGGGGAGCAACAGATGAAGACAGGCAGTTGTCAGAGTCAGGGTTCAAAGAGGAAGAATCAAAACACCCTAAAGAGAATTGGGTGGGTGGAAGGAAGAGCCTGCTTGAGGGAAATGATTGGTCATATCTGGGACATTTCTGGTGACTTTATCTGCACCAGGACCTGGATCAGTGCTGATTCATGGACCTTAATGCCTCCCAGACTCCTCTTTCCAGACATGTAATGGTAAATGGAAAAATGGGACTGTGTTAGCATCACCCTCTCGCACACAAAGTGACAGGGACCTGAGCAAAAAGTGAGCTTTCAAAACCCTTGCAGAACTGAGCTACATCTGCGCACAGGGAAGGGAATCAGTGGAAACCTAAACGAAGTCCCTGCAGCTTGTTTTGCTCAACTTTTACTTCACCCACTTTCAATATGAATGAGAAAAGGCACCAGTCAGATGCCCGTATCCAGCTTATATTCAGGACTTCCTGGGGTGCTCCAAAGCAGGGACAAAGCGGCGGGGCCTTCCTTCCCTTCTTGAAAGGTTAAGGTGTGTGGTCCCACGCCCCTCTCCCCAGGTCAGAGCCCCCTACCTCCACTGCCACATCCCTTCCGGCCAGGAGAGCGCCTCCACTGAACCCACAGCCATGCCTCCACTCTCCACCGACCCTGTACCACGTCAGCAGGCAGCGCCCATTCATCACCGAGCACTTCTCAGGCGGCCCTTCAATTACGATCACTATTTAAGGACAGCTTAAACAAAAAGTGAGTTTGTTGGGCCTGCTCCTCAGGCGCCAACAGCTCCCGCCCCCGAATCAAGAACGAACTGGCGGGCACTGGGAAGCAAAGAGAACCACCAAGGCGCGCGTGGCGCCCAAGGGACGACGCGCAAGAGCCTGACACACAGTCACAGTAAGTAGGTGCTCACCGAAGATCTGCCATCGGACCTAGCACCTGGGCAGTCGGTCCTGGGGTGGGGTGAGGTGGCGGCTCGGGGGACACAAAGGCCTCGCCGGCCCAGGGCTGCGCCCCTCGCGACGCGGGGGGCGCGAGTTTAGGGCCAGGGAGGGGGCGATGGAATCCGCCCTCATTTGCACGTCGTCTGGGGCCCGGTCAATTTGCTTAATCACGGCTCTAAATGCCAGCGCACAGCACACAATGAGCGCCCATTAACAGGTTTAAAGTGTCGCAGCGCTCGCTTTAAATGAGAAAAGCCGGCAACAAAGGGGGAAAAAGCCAAGTTCCTCAACTTGAAGAATGCCTCGGGTCACCCTCCAAATCATCTAGGCGAGTTTAAAATCCCAAGCTCCACAGAACAGTTGAGGCCCCTGCTCGAGGGCTTGGGGGGGGGGGGGGCGGTGGGTGTGAATAATCCGCCACGCATACTGGGTTTCTTAGGAACCAACTCGGAGCCGCTCAGTGAAATTGAAGTCGGGGGCAACGTCGCCAACCCAGCTCCCCCGGCCCATTGCCTAACTGCCAGGGAAAGCTGACGGATTTCCAGGAAGGAAAGCGAGACCCCCCCCGCCCCCCGCGCCAAAAAAAGCCGGCACAAATCCAAGTTTTCCTTTACTGCCAGCAAAGAATTTTGGAGGCCAGGGAACACCCCCAGAAGTGGACCCCAAAGCCTCTCCCCAACAGAAGGGGAAAATGTAAAGGAACTTTACTTTCATCCAGACACTGCCCAGCGCAGCCTAACGCTCGGCCGCCACAGAACAGTTCAACTCCGCAAACATGTTCTGCCCAGGATCCTCCCGGGACGGCCCCATCCCCCACCCCATCGCCGAGCCCGGGTCGCATCCCGCCGGCCCGGCCTCCCACCCGCCCGGGCGCGGCCCGACAGGCACTCACCGTGCGCGCTCCTCCGGGAGACAAGGGTCCGTTGGAGAGGTACGGACTGCTCAAGTCCGGGATCATCAGAAACGGGTACCCAGGGTACGGGGGGCCCTTAAAGAACGCGCCGTCCTGGGGCCTTCTCACTGCGGGCAAGACCGAGGCGGGGGTGAGGCCCGGGCCCCCGGGACAGCGCGGCGGCAGGGAACCCGGGGCGGGGACCGCGCTCCAGGACGGCTGTCGCCGCGGCGGGCGGAGAGCAGGGGCACGGCCACGGGGCCAGGGGAACCGTGGGCGGCCTGAGCTGAGACGCTGGGCGCAACGGGGCCGGAGACTGGGGGCTGCCCCGACCCGCACGTACCTTCGGCGAAATAGTCCCGCGGCTTCTGGAAGGCGTCCCGGGCGGGCTGCGGGCGCCTCTCCGCCTGCGGAGGAGACACAAAGGCGAGGGCGGGTGAGCGGGCGCGGGGCCGGGGTCCCCCGGGGTCGGCCGCGGGAGCCTCCTTACCTCCGAGTCCGAGCTGCTGCTCTGGTTCTCCGACTCGTTGACCAGGGACGACTTGACCTCGTCCAGGTCCCGCTGCGCGGAGGCACTGTCGCTGCTCGGCTCCTGCTCCTCGCCCCCCTCGTCTTGGAAGGGGATCAGCTCGTCGTTCGCCCCGAGGTCGTCCCCTCCGCCGGCCGCCCCGGCGCCCGAGCCGCCACCGCCGCCGCCGCCTCCCCCGCCGCCGCCGCCGCCGAGCTGGGGCATGGTGGGGCCGTGCGGGCCGGGGCCGCCGCTCTCGGAGCCCCTCGCAGCCCGCGCCCGGCCCGGCCCGGCCCGGCGCCCGCCCCTCCCTCTCTCCCTCCCGCTCGCCGGCCCGCTCGGCTCGCCGCCGCGGCGGCCGCAGCAACAAAGTTTGACAGGGCGTGGCCCCGCGGGAAACGGGCCGGCGCGGCCGGGCCGGGGCGGGGGCGGCTCGGCTCGGGCCCCTCCGGCAGCGCCCAGCCCAGGGCTCCCCAACTCGCCGCCGCCGCCTGCTCCGCCGGGGCGTCCCAGCGCCTGGCCCGCCGGGGAGGGGCGAGCGGCGGAGGAAGGAGGGATCGCCGGTCTGGGCAGGGGGGCCGGAGGGAGGAGCCCCGGCTGCAAGCTGACACCCGCGCGCCTCGCGGAACCCGGAGAGCTCCGGCGCGCACACACTCACTCGCATTCACACTCGCACACCGCTCACTCACACCTTCCGGGGGCTGCGCCTCCCCGCCGCGCGTACCGCCCTCGCCCCCCCCCGCCCTGACCCCCTCCCCTGCGCCTCGCCCCGCACCCGCGGCGGCCCGCCTGCACCCTCCGGCCCACCGCCCCCGCCGCTAGGCATCCCCTAACTTTCTTCCAAAGAACCCCCAGAACTCCGCACCGCTTCCACACCCCCTCCCACCGCAGCGGCGCGCTGGCGGGCGGCACTGCCCCCTGCGGGAAAGCTTCGGACACACAGACCCGCCGCGGACACTCGCTGCCTGGAGTTGCTCGGAGCGCGGGATCCCGCCAGCTTGCTGGCCCTCGCCGGATGCGTAGGGCAGAGGATCGGGCAAATTTATGGCACCCCGGAATATGCCGGGCGGCCTTCCGCCCCTCCTTCCTGTGGGGTTCCAACGCGCCCCCTCCCTAGTCCAGGTTTTTGACCTTGTTCAGGTGTCTAAAGTCACCCGCCGCTGAAATCCCAAAGATCACCTTTGCCCCATAGTTGCGGACCAGGTCCGTCAACGAATAACTCACAGCCCTGGTTTCAGAAAGGATTCGGATTGGGTTCGTTGCGAAGGAAAATTGTGTGCCTGTGACCTCTGAAGCCTTTCACAAAGCTGCCTCAGAAGCCAAGGAGCATATAAAAAGTAACCCAACCAGCCTCGTGCTGAAAGAAATGCCTCTTAGAGTTACATTAAGATAGCATCCCTCTCCAACCAGTTTGGGAAAGTTTAAAAAAGTGGATCTCGTGCCATCCACAGTGGGGAAGTGTTGGCGAGAGCATCCGTTTTAAAAGCAGACTGAAAGGCAGTATGGGAATACCTAAAACTATTTTCAACGCAACTGGCAGGGGAGTTTTCTACCGTGATTCCCCCACACATGGACAAAGTCACAGATACAAGGAAGTTCAAAGCAGCAGGGAGGTTGGGAAGAGGGGTTCTGGGTCTCACAGTGAGCCTCTGTGCAGCAACCAGCTCAACAGAATGAGGCCCCGGCACATAGGGATCCTAGAATGATTTTGGAGAAACATTAAATGAAAGACAGTATATACGGCCCTCCCTTTCATTTTGTTTTTTTAAAAATTAAATATATATATATTTATATATATGTAAGTATTATATATTATATATATGTATTTGTTTCTGCATAGAAAAGTCTGCGAAGATACACACCAAGTTATCAATAAATACATTTGAGAAAAGGAATAGGTGAGAGGAGTGAGCCTGTTTTGTTCTGCTTTCTACGTATTTTACCATTTATCACAACCAAAGATGCTTTATCTCTTTTTTACACAATTAATACATGAATACAGTCTCAAACCTTTTTCAAACAATATCCATGGATCTCGAATAGTATCTTTTTTTTTTTTAAAGATTTTATTTATTTATTTGAGAGCGAGAATGACAGAGAGAGAGAGAGCATGAGAGGGGGAGGGTCAGAGGGAGAAGCAGACTCCCTGCCAAGCAGGGAGCCCGATGCGGGACTCGATGCGGGACTCGATGCGGGACTCGATGCGGGACTCGATCCCGGGACTCCAGGATCATGACCTGAGCCGAAGGCAGTCGCTTAACCAACTGAGCCACCCAGGCGCCCCTCTCGAATAGTATCTTGAGTACAAGGTAAAAGTCCCTCCTGCCCCGCTTGCCACACCTCACTCCAAGGAGGCACTGGTTGGATGTATGTATCCTTCCAGACATTTTCCCAAGCACATGTAAACACATATGCAAACGTTCAGATTTACTTCCACATAAATAGAATTATACTATTCATATTATCGTGTGTTATTTCGTTTTTATAAGTCTCTAAAAGGAAGTTTTTCATGTGGTCCATAAACATATGAAAACCCTATTGTATTAGTTTCCCGTGGTTGCTGTAACAAATTACCACAAACTTGGTGGCTTAAAACACTGGCAATGCATTCTCTCACTGGTGGGGAGGCCGGAAGTCCAAAATGAGTTTCACTAAATCAAAATCAAGGTGTTGGCAGGGCCAAATTCCCTCCTGAGGCTGTAGCGAGAGTGTGTTCCTTGCCTCTTCCAGCTTCTGGTGGCTGCCTCTGATCTGTGAAATCTGCTCACTGCACTTTCTGCCTCTGGTCACACGGCCCCCTCCTCTGTCCAGTCTCTCTCTGCTTCCTTCTTATAAGGAAGGACACTTGTGATGTCATTTAGGGCTCACCCAGATAATCTTGGATAATCTCCCCACTCAATTTCCTTAACTTAATCACATCTGCAAAGACCCCTTTTCCTTATAAGGTAACATCCACAGGCTCCAGGGATTAGTACAGGGACATATCTTTGGAAGGAAGCCATTATCAGCCAGCCGCACCTATCGCCCTTGAAGAGATGCAAACCGAAACAGCACAGAGATACCATTTTTCATCTATCGGATTGGCAAAGGCTGAAAACAATTGCACCCAGCGCAGGCCCCTCTGCTGGGAAACAGCTGCTGGGCGTGGCCGTGTGTCACATTTCTGAAAGGACATTTGGCAATAGCTATGAAGAGCCTTTACGTGGGTACACCTTTGGCTCATCTATACGCTTCTAGGATTTTATATCCAGAAAATAACCAGGCACACAAGTAAACCTGTACAAGTGTGTTCATCGGGTGAAAAGCTGGAAACAATCTCATTGTCCCCAGATAGAGAATTGTGAAATAAAATCATGATGCATTCGTCGGATGGAATGCTCTGCCGTTGTGAAAATATGTTTGTCAATGTGGAAAGAGGCTCATGATAGTGAAAGTAGCAGATTAAAATTAATGTATATAGACTTCTGGGAGACCTGGGTGGCTCAGTGGGTTAAGTGTCCATCTCTTGATCTCAGGGCCCTGAGTTGAAGCCCTGAGCTTTTAGTAGGCATTGAGCCTACTTAAAAAAAAAAAAAAATTAAATAAAAAAAATGTATATAGACTTCTGCTCTCCATTCTAATGGAATATTAACGTCAGACTGACTTTTCCATCAAGAACCACTATAAATGCTGGTATTAGTATTAGTATTTCAATACTAAAATAAAACAACAACAATAAAACCCAGTTGATGTGAAGACATCAGAGTCAATGAAATCAGCCAGGACTTAAGGAGTCAAGATATCAAAGAGAAGGGAAGTTCACTGAAGTTTATATTTACCACTATTGTATCCCCTCAGAGCATTTGGTGATTTGCAACATCAGGCAGAGGCCAAACAAAAAGCAACTGTGTAGAGCAGGCCAACTAGCCTCCTGCCTGTTTCCATAGGGCCTGTGAGCTAAGAATGTTTTTTACAGGGGCACCTGGGTGGCTCAGTCCTTAAGTGTCTGCCTTCGGCTCAGGTCATGGTCCCAGGGTCCCAGGGTCCTGGGATCGAGCCCCGCATCGGGCTCCCTGCTCTGCGGGAAGCCTGCTTCTCCCTCTCCCCCTCCCCCTGCTTGTGTTCTCTGTCTCTCTCTGTCAAATAAATAAATAAAATCTTAAAAAAAAAGAATGTTTTTTACGTTTTTTTAATGGTTCCCCAAATAAATCAAAGAAGGATAATAGTTTGTGACATGAAAATTATATCAAATTCAAATTTCAGTGTGGATAAATAAAGTTTTAATGGAACATAGTCATACTAAGTTATGCATTGCCTATGACTGCTTTCAAGCCATAATGTCAGAGTACTTGCAGCAAAGATTATAGGTGGTGTTCTCATGGCTTTAGATCACTACCCTCCACACTACAAAGTAGAGATGAAGTGTTTCAAGTGCCATGTATATCGCTCAGACAAATTCACAAAGCTTGGGGAACAAACCAGGTGTTTATAGCCTGTAGTATTCATTACATTATTCACCAGCAAGTACTTTGCAGAAAATATTTACTTTCTGTTCTTGGATTCCTTTTACAAAGCATTCATTACCTGAAGAAATTTTTTCCCAGATTGTATTTTTTGGTTTACTATTTCTGAAGGAATGAATATTCCTTCCAGGTGGTCCAAAAGTTGCCTGGCATGTAACACCAGCTTAATATAGAAGTATATGTTTGGAGCTCTGTTCACATTGCTACAGTCTGTTCATGATATATCTGCTGTGGTCATAATGAATTTTCCCAGCCATGTCATTTAGTCTTTTTGTAAATATGGAGTTAAATCATTTTATGGATGAGTTAAGATTTGAGCAAGAGGACACAGCCTACTCATTCCATGAGTTCTAAGAATTTTCCCATGTATAAAAATCCCACTGAAACATCCCAATAAATGATTATTAAGCATTCTTTGGATGTAAAAAATAAAGTTGTGCAAGAAACTCATCTTCCCTGCTGTTCTCAAGATGAAGAACCATGCAGAATCCAAAGTCGTGAGGATTTTGGTTTGCATTAGGGTTCCGATAATTCCTGTGTGACTCTGGAAAGGTCAAGTTCATATCATGAAGCCTTGGTTTCCTCATCTATGAAACAGGGAAACAGAGCCATGGGTTGCTCTAGCTGCTCCTGATTATACAGCCAAATCAGCTGTCAAGGACACTTTTGGCCTCATTTCCAGTTGGGGAAATACGAAAGATGAGGTAGAGAGGAGATGACAATTTATCAGCATAAGTTTTATGCCTCCGTGTTTTCCTCTAACAAGTTCACTTTCCTTTCTCAGTTTACTACAGACTTTCCAGCTTCTCATCATTTCGTGTTACTGTTCTCGGCAAAATTACATAGGCTTTATTTTCGTTTTCTCTCTGATTTTGAAAGAGGAGGTGGCACTCTACTACTTTCCTCTAATATAGCTTCAAAAGTATTCCAGTCGGGGCACCTGGCTGGCTCAGTCGGCGAAGCGAGCCACTCTTGATCTCAGGGTTGTGAGTTTGAGTCCCTCATTGGTATAGAGAAAAATCTTTTTTTTTTTTAATTTATTTATTTTTGAGAGAGAGAGAGAGCAGCAGGGAGGGAGAGAAGGAGAGGGAGAGAGTGTCTCAAGAAAACTCCATGCTGAGTGCAGAGCCCAATGTGGGATTTGATCTCATGACCCCGAGATCACAACCTGAGCTGAAACCAAGAGTCGGAAGATTATCTGACTGTGCCATCCAGGCACCCCCAAAATGAAATCTTTAAAAAAAAGAAAAAAGTATTCCAGTATCTCGAAGTGGGGCATATCTGGTTTTGATAAAGGGAGTTAATTTTTGCTGCCAGAGCCCTATGATTAGCCAAATTCTGGCATAAACTTTCCAATCCCAATTCTTGTCATCTTTTGGGTTTTCCTTTATTTATTTTTTTAAAGGAGGCTTCACGCCCAACATGGGGCTTGAACTCATGACCCTGAGATCAAGGGTCACATGTTCTACCAACTAAGCCAGCCAGGTGCCCCATCTTTTGGATTTTTAAATAGTATTTATTATTAGTTTTCCAAATTATGAAAGGAATATTGGTCCCACAAAAAATCTGAAGCAATACCTACCAAGCAGTAAGCAGTGCTATTTTCTGGAGATAAGCTAATAGGGGACTTTTTCCCTCCTACATTTTGCATGTGTGTGCGTGTACACATGTGTATATACATGTATTAGGTTCATAAAAATATATACATTGAAAAAATTTGTGCTTTATTATAGAAAATGGACAATTCAGGGACGCCTGTGTGGCTCAGTTGGTTGGGTGTCTGCCTTTGGCTCAGGTCATGATCCGAGGGTCCTGGGATCGGCTCCCGCTGAGCAGGGAGCCTGCTTCTCCCTCTGCCTGCCGCTCCCCCTGCTTGGGCTCACTCTCTCTCTTTCTCTCTCCCTAATAAATAAATAAAATATTTAAAAAAGAAAATGGACAATTCATAAAATGTTGAAAACATAGTGAAAGCTAAAAGGATGCAAAAGCATGTTGCAGAATTGATGTGGGCAAGACCCATTTGCCATGGCTGGCATCGCACACCAGTTCCCACCTCACACATTGTGGGTCTATACACTGGCTGGGGCTGCTACCCTCCTGCCCTGTTCCCCACGGGAGCTCCACCAGGGCACCAAAAAGCATGGGCCATGATCTGCTTCTTTGCATTAGTATTTTTTTTTAAGATTTTATTTATTTATTTGACAGAGAGAGAGAGAACAAGCAGGGGGAGCAGCAGACGGAGAGGGAGAAGCAGGCTCTCCACTGAGCAGGGAGCCCGATGCGGGACTTCATCCCAGGACCCTGGGATCATGACCGGAGCCGAAGGCGGACATTTAAATGACTGAGCCACTCAGGCGCCTGCTTCTTTGCA
This sequence comes from Leptonychotes weddellii, assembly GCF_054177405.1. NCBI lineage: Eukaryota > Metazoa > Chordata > Mammalia > Carnivora > Phocidae > Leptonychotes > Leptonychotes weddellii. The sequence continues at coordinate 86,862,463 of NC_138378.1, forward strand.
TTATTAATCCCTGACTCAAAGTCCAAGGTGAATGTGTCTGTTTGTCAAAGCCTAGGTCATATACCCTGTATCACAGCTGTAAGTAAGAGTGGGAAAATGAGAGCCAGAAGAGCAGACACAATCTGATAAGGAGATTTGCGTGCAGGTTTATTGGGGAATGATCTCAAGGAACAACATCTGCAAGTGAGGGAGTGAGGCAGGGTTAAGTTCGACGGAAAAGTTGGAACTGCAAAGCAGTTGCAACAGAGGACTCAGTCAATCCCACAGAGAGCTCTAGAGCTGGAATACTCTTTTAGATTTGCCCAGGTTGGAGGCAAGGGGCCAGACCTTTGTTCTCTTACACTGACTAGTCATTGAATGTGGGCTGCTACCAGAGGGGGCCATACTCTTGGGCAAGCCAATTCTCCTTTGCCCAGAACAATTTCTAGGGAAAGATTCAGTGGTGAGCCATTGGCAGCCAATACTCCTGGTGGCTGAGGAAATGAGTATCTCAGTCCTAAAGGGGAATTCTATGTGGCACACCACAGCGTCCACTACTGTCCCTTGCACCATTTGGATCTGCTTCCTTTCTATAGCCCGTTCACTCTCATAGACGTTTTGAAAGTGTAGCTTTGAGAAAGGGTAGCAGGATAAACTACAGCCCTCACTGCTTCAGCTCATCTCACATCACAATCTCCCTCCCTTTTACACATTCCAGTCTAGAGTCTCAGATTTCTCTCACCTTCAATCTTGATGGCTTATCTGATGGATAGCCTAGACCCTGAGTACTGGAGTGGTCTGAGCCCATTGTCACCATACTTTTCTTAGACTGCAGCTGCTTCCTTTGTCCATTTACCATAAATACTGAGCAAGGAGTAGCAAGAGATTTTTTTCAGTGAATCACGTGGGTGCAAAATGCATTCTTTCCTACCTGGATTGAGTAAGAGCAATCCTATCTCCTGATGATCACAGTCAATTAATTACCCATGACAATATGGTCATTTCTTCCCTTTCTTGCTAGTCTCTTGTCACAAGAAACCCAAAGTGACTGGGCAGTAGCTTTAGGGAAATTTTACTCTGTGCCCTAGAGGAAGCATTCTCCTCTGGGAACCAGGAGCTCCAGAACTTAAAATTGAGAGGATAGGAGGCTCAAATTTCCCAAATGGGTCAGTGGGAAGTGATGGAAGTGGAGCCCCTCCTACTTATATTCCTTGGCTTCTTAACTTGTGTAGTTTGTCTGTTTGGACACTCTACCATTTAATGGTCATTGACTTAAGGTGTATACTGCATCCTGGGGGATGATGTCCCATTCTTATTGAGTATCATTTCTAAATTAGTACCTCAGCTACACTTTCAAAAGGCTATTCCATCACTTTATTAGTCCAGAAGCTTTTGAGTGAATGGGGTATGTGATAAGATCAGTAGATCTCTTTATCATGTGGTCACTGCCACATCTTCCTTGCTGTAAATTGGGTTTCTTGGGCCAGAAGTGATGTTATGCAGAATTAATTCCCTACTGGTAGATCATTCTGTAAGTCCTCAGATAGGGTGTTCCCCAAGGCACTGCAGGCAGAAAAGCAAGCAAGACCAAATCCACAACATGTATTACCTCCAGTCAAGAGGAAGCAGCAGCTTTCAGAGGGGCCCAATAATCAGCTTGGCACGAAGTGGCTATTTGGTTTCCTTGAGCAATGGCACTGTATCGGGGACCCAGCCTTGGCCTCTGTTGCTGGCAGGCTGGGCATTGCATAGCACTAGTAGCTAGATCAGCCTTGGTGGGTGGGAGCTCCAGCTTTGGGGCCCATTCCCAGTCTCCAAACCTGCCACGATGACCATTCCGTTCCTGAGCCAACTGTGTCAGCCCTGGGGTAGGTGATAATAGAGGTTGGCTGACATCAACCTGCCTGAGTCATTCGTCTCTTTGGTTGTGGGGGGAGGCTCTTTTGTGGTCATTGAAATGCGATACAAAAATATTCACACTTTTTTTTTTTTAAAGATTTTATTTATTTATTTGAGAGAGAGAATGAGAGAGAGAGAGCACATGAGGGGGGGAGGGTCAGAGGGAGAAGCAGACTCCCTGGTGAGCAGGGAGCCCGATGCGGGACTCGATCTCGGGACTCCAGGATCATGACTTGAGCCGAAGGCAGTCACTTAAACAACTGAGCCACCCAGGCACCCAAAAATATTCACACTTTTTGCCCACTTCCTTAGATCCATCCATAGCAGGTGCTGGCAAACTTCAAGCCCACCAACCAAATCCACCCAGTGCGTGTTTGTACATAAAGTTTTATGGGAACAAAGCCATGATCATTTATTTACATACTGTTGTTGACAGCTCCTTTTACATAACAGCAGAGTTGAGTAGTTGCAGCAGAAAGGATGTGGCCTGTAAGTCTAAAACAGTTGCTCTGGGGGCGCCTGGGTGGCTCAGATGGTTGGGCATCTGCCTTCAGCTCAGGTCATGACCCCAGGGTCCTGGGATCGAGCCCCGCATCGGGCTCCCTGCTCAGCAGGAGGCCTGCTTCTCCCTCTCCTACTCCCCCTGCTTGTGTTCCCTCTCTCGCTGTGTATCTCTCTGTCAAATGAATAAATAAAATCTTTAAAAAAAATAAAATAAAATAAAACAGTTGCTCTGATCCTTGACATCAAAATTTTGCAGGGCGCCTGGGTGGCTCAGTTGGTTAAGCGTCTGCCTTCGGCTCAGGTCATGATCCCGGAGTCCTGGAATCAAGTCCCACATCGGGCCCCCGGCTCAGCGGGGAGCCTGCTTCTCCCCTGACCCTCTCCCCTCTCATGCTGTTTCTCTCTCAAATAAATAAATAAATAAATAAATAAATAAATAAATAAATAAATAAATAAAAGTTTGCAGACTACTGATCTACTCACTTCTTTCCAAGACCTTGTCCCCAATTTCTTTTCAGGTCCCTGATCAAGCAAGCCATTTGACACTGCCTTCAACTCTGTGTATATTTTTCTTACCTTCAGTCACTTGTCTTTCTACACAGAGTAGATGACTAGATATATCGTCCAAAGCTCTCACCTTTGGAAGGATCTCCCCCAGATATTTTTTCAGGGTTACTCCTGAGAGAGACAGTATTGTATCAACAGTCCACTAACTTGCCATTTCCTCCTCACACGGTCCAATTAACATGTTACATTGTCATAGTGGACCAAAGTGATGTTCTTCCGGATGTTCAGACAGTCCAGATCTATTGGGACTATATTATGATGGTGTGCTGAATTTAAAATATGTCCACAAATTCAGCAGAGCATACAACTCTTGATCTCGGGGTTATAAGTTCAAGCCCCACATTGGGTATAGAGATTACTTAAAAATAATAATAATCTTTTTTTTTAAAGATTTTATTTATTTATTTGACAGAGAGAGAGAGCACAAGCCGGCAGAGGGAGAAGGAGAAGCAGGCTCCCTACTGAGTTAGTAGCCCAATGTGGGGCTCGATCCCAGGACCCTGGGATCATGACCTGAGCCGAAGGCAGGTGCTTAACTGACTGAGCCACCCAGGTGCCCCCTGTTTCTCTTTCTTATTCCTCACTCTTGTTCCCTGAGATCGCCTTCCCCAAAAAACTATCTGCACATAATCTTTTGTTTGCTTTCAGGAAGACCTACAAGATAATATAAAAAGGCACTGGGCATAATTCAAACCTGATTTTATATATTTAGCTGCCCAACAGTTGGCATCTTATCTTACTTAATATAGAAATATTGAGGTCAGAAAAAAAAATAAAAAAGAAATAAAAAAAAAGAAATATTGAGGTCAGGAATAGTGCCACTACCTCCCTATGATTTAACAGGATTTTGGAAGTATTAGCCAACACACACATAAGAGAAAGCATTTTAGATAAGAAATATAATAATTGGAAAAGAAGAGAGAAAAAGATCTCTGTTTAGCAGCTTACCTGGCAGTCGACATATGGGTCTTTTGCTTCAACAGTGTTCGGATGGAACATACCCCGGCAATCCCCTTCTTCCTGCCTTGGAACACTTCAATATCCTCTCCATTCCCAACCTCAAGGCCATCTCCTCATCCATCCCCTTCCTCCCAGACCAGCTAACACCATTTTTTTGTGCTTAGCTACACTTATTGCCAACAGACCTGCGCTCCCAAACTTGAGTAACTCATAATAATTTGCATAATTCAGAATTATTCCACCGACATGGAGGCCATTGTCAACCACTTGGTTAATCTGCTTCAGCTGGCCTCCACCTAGGTCTCCTGGGCTCCTATTTTGAGCATGATGTTTCTCTGGAGGGCTGGCCCTCCTTCAGACCCAAGATGAGTGGGGCAAAGCCCTGGACACATAGAAAACACCATGCCCCTGGAGAAAAACCCGAACCAGGCCCTTTGGCATCTGCAAGCCCCGGCTTCTGCCCACGCAGATCTCCACTTCTTGGAGAACCGCTTCCTAGATGAGGAGGTGAAACTCTTCAAGAAGATGGTGACCACCTGACTCACCTCCGCAGGCCGGCCAGCCACCTCTCTTCAAAAGGCTCACCCCTCAAGTAAGACTAAGAGCCTGCAGAGCCTGGCAGCCTTGAGGGGCCCCTTTGGCACACCCCTGGTGTCCCCGCTTCTGCCTGAGCCTCTCCCTGAAGCCACCAGGCAGCTTTTTAACCCCTCTGGAGCTCCTGCTCAAGCCATGGATCAAATGGAAACAATAACGCTTTTTGCAGAAAACAACACACACACACAAAGAACAAACAAAAACCTATCTTTGTTTGCAGATAATATAATTATTCAGTTGGAACATCCAAAAGGGTTGAAAGGAAAACAATCACAGGGATAAGAAAATTTAGTAAAATAACATGATATAAAATTAACATGTAGAAATCAATAACCTTCATATATACAAATAGCAAGCAATTAGAAAATATAATGAAAGAGAAGATCCTTTTAAAAATAGTAAAGGTGCGTCTGGCTGGCTCAGTCGGTAAAGCATGAGACTCTTGATCTCTGGGTGGTAAGTTCGAGCTCCACACTGGGCAGAGAGTTTACTTAAAAATTTTTTTTAATCTTTATTTTTTTTAATTTTTATTTATTATTTGAGAGAGGGAGAGAGCGAGCATGAGCCAGGGGAGGGGCAGAGGGAGAGGGAAAGGGACAAACAGACTCCCTACCCAGCACCAAGCCCAGTGTGGGACTTGATCCCAGGACGTGAGATCACGACCTGAGCCGAAGGCAGACGCTTAACCGAAGGCAGACGCTTAACCGACTGAGCCACCCAGGTGCCACATTTTAAAAAATCTTTAAAGGGATGCCTGGGTGGCTCAGTCGTTAAGCGTCTGCCTTCGGCTCAGGTCATGATCCCAGGGTCCTGGGATTGAGCCCCGCATGGAGCCCCGCATGGGGCTCCCTGCTCTGCAGGAAGCCTGCTTCTCCCTCTCCCACTCCCCCTGCTTGTGTTCCCTCTCTCGCTGTGTCTCTCTCTGTCACATAAATAAAATCTTTAAAAAAATAAATAAATAAAAATTAAAAATCTTTAAAAATAAAAGTAAAAAGGGGCTATTGGGTGGCTCAGTTGGTTAAGTGTCTGCCTTCGGCTCGGATCATGATGTCAGGGTCCTGGGATCGAGTCCTACATGGGGCTCTCTGCTCAGTGGGGAGTCTGCTTCTCCCTCTCCCTCTGCCTCTCCCCTCCAACTTGTGTTCTGGAACGCTCTGCCCTCTCTCCCTCTCAAATAAATAAATAAAAAATCTTCAAAAAAAATAAAATCAAAAAGAAACTAAAATATCTGGTGTAGACCTAAAAGAAATGTGCGAAAGCTAGCTACAAAACACACATAAAAGACACAAAAGTGGGCTTGAGCAAGTGGAAAGATGCGCCACCCTCGAATAGAAAGACTTACTATCATAAAGATGTCAGTTCTCCCTAACTTCCGTGATACATTAATCATGATTTCAATGGAAATTACCATCGGGTTTTGCTTGTTTTATAGAGCTGAATGAGTTTATTATATAATATATTTATATGATAAACCTAGTACATTTCTTTAAGAAAGAGAAACATGTAGAGGCTGGCCTCCAAGACATTAAAACATTAAAGTCTCTATAATTAAAACAGTATAGAAGTGACACATGAACAGACAGACAGACCGATGGAATTGAATAGAAAATCCAGAAATAGACCTAAGTGCAAAAGGAAATTTGGCATACAAGAAAGGATGTATCTCAAATCAGTGAGGGAAAAGACAAACTTTTAAATAAGTGGTGTTGAGACAACTGTGTACCCATATGGAAAAAGATAACATGAGATTCATTCTTCTTGTGTACTGGAATAAACGATACATGAGTAGGAGACCTAAATGTGAAAAACGAAAATGTATAAATACTAGAAAGAAACCAGAATGCATTCCTTTATAACTTGGGAGTGGGGAAACATTAATAATTTTACAAATCAGAAGAAACACAAAAAAGATTAGTAAAGATTACTCTGTAGATATAAATATGCTTTTGCAAGAGAGAGAGGGAGAGAACATAAATTTTCTTTTTTTTTTAAATTTTATTTATTTATTTGACAGAGAGAGGCACAGTGAGAGAGGGAACACAAGCAGGGGGAGTGGGAGAGGGAGAAGCAGGCTTTCCACCAAGCAGGGAGCCCGATGCGGGACTCCATCCCAGGACCCCGGGATCATGACCTGAGCCAAAGGCAGATGCTTAACGACTGAGCCACCCAGGTGCCCCGAGAACATAAATTTTCAAAAGATGAATTGACAAACTGGGAAAAAGTATTTACAATTTATATCACAAAGGCCTAATACTCCTAATATATGATATGAAGTGCTCCTGATTTTTAAAATGAGATAAATATACGAACGTAGAAAAAGAAATGCAAATGGCAAAGATGCTCTATCTTTTTTATAATAAAGAAAGTGCATATTAAAATTACCCTGAGATAACATTTCTTCCCTATCAGATTGGCAAAAATCCAAAAGTTTGACAACATATTCTGATGGTGAGATGTGAGGAGTTGGGCTCTCTTATATGTTTCTCATGGAATGCAAAATGATACAATCTATATGGAAGGCAATTTGGCAAAATCTAACAAAATTAAATATGCATTTACCCTTCAATTTAGCAATCCTACTTCTAGGAATCTACCCCAAAGACTCACAGGTAAAACTATAATCCAACATACAGATGAGGAGCATTTTGTAACACTATTTAATAAAAAAGACTGCAAACGATGCAAAAGTCTATCAGTAAGGAACTGGTTGAATGTTACATTC
>NC_138378.1:86869787-86900516 GCF_054177405.1 Leptonychotes weddellii
GTGCTATGGTGAGTGCTGTGAATTGTGTAAGACTGATGAATCACAGACCTGTACCTCTGAAACAAATAATACATTATATGTTACAAAAAAAAAAAAAGAAGATAGCAGGAGGGGAAAAATTAAGGGGGGTAAATCGGAGGGGGAGACGAACCATGAGAGACTATGGACTCTGAGAAACAAACTGAGGGTTCTAGAGGGGAGGAGGGTAGGGAGATAGGTTAGCCTGGTGATGGGATTTAAGGGGGCACGTACTGCATGGAGCACTGGGTGTTATACGCAAACAATGAATCATGGAACACTACATCAAAAACTAATGATGTAATGTATGGTGATTAACATAAAATAAAATTAAAAAAAAATAATGCAAAAAAAAAAAAGAAGCAATGAGAATCTCTATTTCTATGGACTGAATTGCGTCTCTTCAAAATTCACCTCTTGAAGCCTTAACTCCCAATGTGATCATGTTTGGAGATGGGGCTTTTGGGGTAGGTTTAAATGAGGTCATGAGGGTAGGGCCCTTATAATAGCACTAGTGTCCTTATTTTTTAAATTAATTATTTATTTATTTGAGAGAGAGAGAGCACAAGCAGGGAGAGCGGCAGAGGGAGAGAGAGAAGCAGACTCCTTGCTGAGCAGGGAGCCCGATGCGGGGCTCGATCCCAGGACCCTGGGATCATGACCTGAGCTGAAGGCAGACACTTAACTGACTGAGCCATCCAGGCGCCCCAGCACTAGTGTCCTTATAAGAGACGCCAGAGAGCTTATTCTCTTTCCCTGCCATGTGAGGATACAGTGAGCAGGAGGTCATCTACACACTAGGGAGAGAGCTCTCACCAGAAACTGATCATGCTGGCATCTTTTTTTTTTTTTAAGATTTTATTTATTTATTTGAGAGCGAGAGAGAGAGAATGAGAGAGAGAACACGAGAGGGGATAGGGTCAGAGGGAGAAGCAGACTCCCTGCTGAGCAGGGAGCCCGATGCGGGACTCGATCCCGGGACTCCAGAATCATGACCTGAGCCGAAGGCAGTCGCTTAACCAACTGAGCCACCCAGGCGCCCCCATGCTGGCATCTTGATCTTGGACTTCCAGCCTCCAGAACTGGAAGAAAATTAATTTTTGTTGCATAAGCTATCCAGTCTATGGTATTTTGTATCACGACCTAAGATGCCTCAGATGCCTATCTACCTCTATGGAGTGATTCCAACATATACTGCTAAATGGAAAAAAGCAAGATACAGAATAGTGCATAATATGCTATCCTTTGGGTATGAAAGTGTGGAAATATGAATATACAAATGTATTTGCTGATATTTTCATAATGAAAAAAATGAAAGCATAAATGGTCACCTACAGTGCAGTCTTTCCCAATCTTTTTGCTCTGGAGGAACTCTTGGAATTTTTTTTTTAAGTAAGCTCTGTGAGCAATATGGAGCTCGAACTCACAACCTTGAGATCAAGAGTCACATGCTTTACTGACTGAACCAGCTAGGCGCACCTTGGAATGATTTTAAAGTCTCAGGGAATCCCTGCATAAAAATTGTACTTACAACTCATTATACATTAGCATGATTAATAAAATGTAGATATAATCATCCAATAATAATAAACGATGTTCTTTTGAGTAAAGAATATTTTTTCCTGTGAAGTGTGCATTTTGCTTAACTAATTAACACCCTTTTTTGTGTGTGGTTCCTCCAATCCACAAAGGATGTCAACTCCAATGCAAGTCACTAATGTAAGTAAAGAGAACTTTAGTCTTTCCTTTAGTCTTTCCTTTAAAAGAGATTCTTACTTGAATACATTATCCAAGAGGATCTAAAGTCTTATTACAAATTTCTACTATAGAAGATGTTAGTGAGGTGTGATAGGTGGTATGTGTGTCTTTTCCCCATTTAAAACTTTTTTGCCAAACTTCCTTGAAAGAAGTTTGAAAAAAAGTAGTTAACTTAGCTTAAGATTAAATTGATTTTTTTAGACAAAATTTTTACTTTTATCTACTTTTTAAAAGATTTTATTTTATTTTTTTACATAAGTTGTAATAAATCTAAAAAATTTATTTATTTATTTATTTATTTATTTATTTGTTTGTTTGAGAGAGAGAAAGCTCATGCACACACCAAGGGAGAGGGAGAGAAGCAGACTCCCTGCTGAGTGTGGAGCTGGATGTGGGGCTCGATCCCACTCTCCTGAGATCCCCTGAGATCATGACCTGAGCCAAAATCAAGGGTTGGATGCTTAACCAACTGAGCCACCCAGGCGCCCCAACAGCACACACATATTTTTAAATAATCTCTACACCCAGCCTGGGGCTCAAACTTATAACCTCAAGATCAAGAGTCACATGCTCTACTGACTGAGCCAGCCAGGGGCCCCTACACAAAAATTTTAAACAGCTTTATTGAGATGTAATTTACATATGAAGCAATTCACCCATTGCATGTGTTCAATTCAGTGGCCTTTAAGCATATTCACAAATGAGGGTGACAATCACCACAGTCAATTTTAGAACATTTCATCATCTGAAAAAGAAGTCCCAGCTTGATGGGAGAAGCTGCAGTCACATTGCAAAGGGGCATGCATACAGAAATGAAAGGAATTTATGACCATCAAAAAAAAAAAAAATCTACCACAAGCAGGGACATCATACTATGTCAGAAAGCACAAAAGCTGTAAAAGACAAATAGAGTCATTTCAAAAGGACATAAGGAACAACCTGAAGGGGCTTCCACTGGCCGAAAATGGGACAACTGGAACTTCTTTTAGAATACTCCAGAAAAAAAAAAATTGGGGTATGGATAGATGAAATAAGATTGGCAGAATGTTGAGAAAAGTTGGAACAGAGTGATGGACACATAAAGGTTCATTTTACTAGACTCTTACTTTTGCTATATTTGATTTTTTCTTTTCTTTTCTTTTTTTTAAGATTTTATTTATTTATTTGAGAGAGAATGAGATAAAGAAAGAGAGCATGAGAGGGGGGAGGGTGAGAGGGAGAAGCAGACTCCCCGCTGAGCAGGGAGCCCGATGCGGAACTCGATCCCGGGACTCCAGGATCATGACCTGAGCCGAAGGCAGTCGCTTAACCAACTGAGCCACCCAGGCGCCCCTATATTTGAATTTTTCTTAATACAAATTTATAAAAGTAATATATTTAGAGTATAAAATTTAGGAAATACAGGGTCACCTGGGTGGCTCAGTCGGTTAAGCGTCATGATCCCGGGGTCCTGGGGTCGAGTGCCGCATCGGGTTCCCTGCTCTGCGGGAGTCTGCCTCTCCGTCTCCCTCTGCCCCTGCCCCCCCCCCCGCTTGTGCTCGCTCTCTCTCACTCACTCACTCTCCCTCTCTCTCAAATAAACAAATAAATAAATTCTTTTAAAAAATTAGGAAATACAGAAATATGAAGAGTATAAAAATTATTGGTTAATCCCACCACTCAGAAATATGGTAACATTGGACTGTTCTTCTAGGCTGTTCCTATTCACATTTGCAAACCCTGGCCTCTCCAGCATTGCTCAGGAGTGTCATTAACCATTATCAAATAAACACCGGCTTCTGCTACCTTCCAGGCAGCTGCACCTCACGGTCACCTGTGTGAGAAGCAACTTGCTTGCAAATCGGCACCTGCAACTTGGCGGCTCTGTCCTTGGCACTGTGATTTTGGGGCACATGTCTGAAACCAGTTTTTTTTTGCCCTGACTCAGGATCTTACCTGGGCAGCTCCCTTCTGGTCTTCATACATGTGTCTCCTTGAAGTTGCCTAGCTGCCGATCTCTGCAGAGTCTATCGGGCCCCATACCCACAAAGGGAATTGTGAGTATGCCATAAACACAGACACACACACATAAATATATTTTAATGTAAGCTCTATGCCCAACATGGGGCTTGAACTCACAACCCCAAAATCTACTGACTAAGCTAGCCAGACACCCCATGAAGCTATATTTGAATTCAGTCCATCCTAAACATACCCTATATATTTGGAGAGACTCTGTCCCCCCTTTATATATTCCTGGGTAACAAGAAGACTGAAATTTTTTAATTTATATGGATTTATTTTGCAAACTTGGCAAATCAGGACCATACCCTACTTTGTTCACGTGCCATGAAATATACTTTATACTATGATTTTTAGTGCTGGCATCATTTTCTGAAGCCTGGGTGTTATACATCCAAATTTTCCACAGCATTTTTTTAAAAGATTTTATTTATTCATTTATCAGAGAGAGCGCGCCCACATAAGCAGGGGGAGCGCCAGGCAGAGGGAGAAGCAGCCTCCCTGCTGAGTAGGGAGCAGGGATGCGGGAGTCCATCCCAGGACCCTGGGATCATGACCTGAGATGAAGGCAGACACTTAACCGACTGAGCCACCCAGGTGTTCCTTCTACAGCATTTTTCACAGCTCTAAATAATGCTGCAATGGATAGTTTTGTAAATAAACCTTCCCTACCTATTTCCTTAGGATATGTTTCTAGAAATGGGATTCCTGGATCAAGGCATTTGAACATTTAAAAACTCCTCATATGCACGTGTGTAACATGTTTAAATGTTGTCAATATGTTACGTGAAAAATGGTATCTTCCTTTGATTTGCTCTTCTTTGATTATTACCGAATATAAAGAAGCATTTTAATGATGTTGGGGAAAGCTCAGAAGCTATGAAAGGGAGAAAGGACACTGAGCTCTCTCTTTTGAAGGACAAGTCTTTTACCGTGTGTCATATCAACTTTAGCTGTTGGTAGAAGTGAATGGTAGTGTGTTGGGGCCGGACAGACTTGGGCTTGAAGTCTAGAACCTTCCGGAGGTGACCTTGGGCAGGTTTCTTGTCTGTTTCTGCATCTGCAAGAATGGAGTCATGGGAGTAGTTCCCTCCTAGTGTCCTGTGGAGATCTCTTGAGGCAACCCACCCACGGCTCAGCTCAGCCTGCCCTGGAGTAAACACTCGACACATCACTGTCAGGGTCATGACAAATCTGGACACTTGGAAGTATTCCAAAATGTTAACAGAGATTATAGCTGGGTGGTAGTATTTTGTGTGATTTTTTTCTTCCCTTGTTCCTTATTTTTGAAGTTTTTTTATATTGATCACGTGTTCCTTTAATGCATTCAAAAAACTTTTCAAAACCTGTTTTTTTTTAAATGCAGCATCTCCCAGCTGGAAGTCCTCACTCCCCAAGGTTTGCAAACTGTTTCAGCACTGAGCTGGCCCCCCAGACAGCTGACCCCTGCCCTCCCCCCCACTTCGCCCCCGCAGCTGCCTGCCCCAAGTCTCCACAGGCTGCGAGAATCAGCGTCTCGGGGCTGCCTGCCAGGTGAACAGCTGTGACCCCTTGCAGCTTGAGCTGCTCTAGCCACGGCAGATCGAGGGCCTGGCTGGCCCAGGAGAGGGTCCTGCCAGAGTTGAGCAGGGATGAGGGAGCCAAAAACTGCTGGGCTAGCCCCAGCCCATCCGGTACCACCATCTGTGTTTCTGGCCTGGCAATCCCCAGCAGGCCCTGGATTATTTTTAGAATTGCCAGAGGCCTTCCAGATCACCTAGCCTGTGGTTCAGCCTAGGCTGCACATGAGACTCATTCAGGAAGCGTCTTGAAACAAACTGATGCTCAGGCCCCACTCCAGACCTGTTAGGATCTCCGGAGGTGGACACTGCCATCAGCCAGGGGATTCTGATGGGCAGACTCTGCATTTCACAGTTGGGGAAGCCGAGGCCAGGAAGCCAAGTAGCATCACACGGCACACCGTAGATGTAGGATATTACACAGACCTCAGCCTGGTAATGTAGACAGATCGTCACCATTGTCCTCCTGATGTAGTGAGAGGCCTGAGTGGTTTACAAAGATTTCCTCAGACATCATCTCTGTGAGTCCACATAACATGGGGTAAAGAAGGCAGGTAGATATGATCTCTGCTTAGAAGACCAGGAAACTGAGGCCCAGATGCATGAATTCCAAGTCTGAGACGGAGCCAGAACTATAATCTGACTTAATGCCCAAGACACCCAGAGGCAGGATGCCTTCCAGAGGGAGACACTCAGGTGAGCATGCCTTGGACGGCTTGCATTCCTGAGCCCTGCCCCAGACCCACTGTATCAGCACATCTGGGTGTGGGAGAGAGTATGTGCAGTTTCTAGAAACTCCTCAGGGGACTAAAGTTTGAGGATCATTTCAAGTGCGTCCACTGTGGTGACCTGGGGCTAAATAGCAACAGAATATGCCTATTTAAAATTTAATTTTAATGGGGAGGGGGACGGACTTTTAAGTTCAATATGGCTGAACAAAAGAAAATCTCAGAAAAATTTTAATTAATACTCTCAGAGAGATATGATACTACATTTATTAAAGTAGAATACGATGTGTTTCATTTTAAAAGGAATGATAACATTAGAAAATAAAATTCTCAGTGACAGTGCTTTTTAACCCCAAATCTTGGCCTAGCCACACTATCAATTAAATATACATAAAGACATTTTCACACTTTCAAAGTAAAAAATGAACCGACCTGCAAATAAACACACAAAGGAATGTGTCCTTTCTCAGAAAGCTACTGTACATCGCACCTAGAAACCAACCAGTTCAGACCGGAGCAAGGGGCCAAAGGACAGGGGAATGCAGGATAGAGGTCTCTGGGAAAACACTGGACTGATACATGTGAACCTATGGAAAATCGTACTAAGAGGCATTGTATGGAGCTGTAGGGGAAGCCTTGGCCAGAGAGTCGGAGAAAATGAAACAAATGAGAAGGAATGAGGTGGGGTTGCCTGGCTGGCTCAGTCGGAGGAGCATGTGACTCTTGATGTCGGGGTCCTGAGTTTGAGCCCCACGTTGAGTGTAAAGATTACTTAAAAATAAAATCTTAAAAAAAAAACTTAAAAAATAAAAAGAGAGAAAGAATGAGGCAAACACAAAAAGTAATGTCAGAAAGGTAATGCAATTTAGGGACGCCTAGGTGGCTCAGTTGGTTGAGCGTCTGCCTTCGGCTCAGGTCATGATCCCAGGGTCCTGGGATCAAGTCCCGCATCGAGTCCCGCATCGGATTCCTTGCTCAGCGGGGACACTGCTTTTCCCTCTGGCTGCAGCTGCCCCTGCTCGTACTCTCTCTCTCTCTCTCAAAGAAATAAATAAAAACTTAAAAAAAAAATCCATAACCTCCAAAAGTAATTCCAAAAATGTTTGACCCAGGCTGCCTGGCCGGCTCAGTCAGTAGAGCATGTGATTCTTGATCTTGGGGTTGTGAGTTTGAGCCCCACGTTGGATGCAGAGATGACTTAAAAAAGAAAAATGTTTGACCAATAGCATCTTTGGTTGAATATCAGAAAGGAAGGAGATATTTACAGCACATATGCCAATAAAAGATTTGTAGGACAACTATGGAAAGAATTCTTTCTTACCCATCAATAAGTGGAAGGGGATACTGAATCCAAAAGGAAAATGGGCAAAAGATATAAACAGGAATCCATGAATGGCTCACAAATCTATGAAAAGTTTCTCACTAGAAATCAGAGACACAAATAAAATAAAATGAAATACCATTAATAAAAATGAAATACTAGGACACCTGGGTGGCTCAGTTGGTTAAGCATCTGCCTTTGGCTCAGGTCATGATCTCATGGTCCTGGGATCGAGCCCCGCATCGGGCCCCCTGCTCAGCAGGAAGCCGGCTTCTCCCTCTCCCTGCCACTCCCCCTGCCTGTGCTCTCTCTCTCTCTGACAAATAAATAAAATCTTTTTAAAAATAAAATAAAATACCATTTCTTTTTTCCCTTTCTGTTGACTTTTTAAAACAGTGACATTCTAATTTTGTTTTGCCATCTTTTCCTTCTGGTAGTAGGGAATTTATATACACTTCTTTTTTTTTTATTTTTTTAAAGATTTTATTTATTTATTTGAGACAGAGAGAATGAGAGACAGAGAGCATGAGAGGGAAGAGGGTCAGAGGGAGAAGCAGACTCCCTGCCGAGCAGGGAGCCCGATGCAGGACTCGATCCCGGGACTCCAGGATCATGACCTGAGCCGAAGGCAGTCACTTAACCAACTGAGCCACCCAGGCGCCCCTATATACACTTTTAAATTCTTTTGGTAGCCACCCTTGAAAGTTCGCTAGGCATACATAGAAGGTTTAGATTTAGTGTTTTAACTCTTTCTGAAAAAATTCCAAGGATCTTGTGTATTTGTCCAGTATTTTTTTTTAAAGATTTTATTTATTTATTTGAGAGAGAGTGCACACAAGCAGGAAAGAGGGAGAATGTCCCAGGATCCCAGGGTCCTGGGATTGAGCCCCACATCAGGCTCCCTCCTCAGTAGGGAGCCTGCTTCTCCCTCTCCCTCCTGCCTGTGCTCTCTATCAAATAAATAAATTAAATTAAATAAAAAATAAAAAAATTTTCAACATAGAGTTATCATATGGGTCAGCAATTCCACTCCTAGATACATATTCAAGAGAAATTAAAACATGTCCACATGAAAACTTGTGTGTGAACGTTCATAGTATCATTATTAGAAACAGCCAAAAAGTGGAACATCTTAAATGTTCATCAACTATTGAATGGATAAACAAAATGTGGTATATCCATACAATGGAATGTTATTCAGCAGAAAAGAAAGCAGAAGCAAAGAAAGAAAGGGGTGAAGTATTGATCCATACTACAACATGGATAAACCCTGAAAACAGGCTAACTGAAAGAAGTCAGACTCGAGGACCACATTATAGTATGATTCCATTTATATGACATAATCAGAAGAGGAAAATCCATAGACAGAGGAAGCAGATTGGTAATTGCTTGGGGCTGGGGGAGGACAGGGCAGAATGCGGAGTGACAGCTATTGGTTATGGGGTTCGTTTTGGGGGGGATAAAAATGTTCTAAGATTGTCCTGATGGTTGCGCAACTCCATGACTGTACCAACAACATTGAATTGTGTACTTTAAATGGGTGAATCATAAGGCGTGTGAATTATATTTCAATAAAGCTACTTATAAAAAGATAACAATCCAGCAATTGAATTCCTTGGTATTTACCCAAATGAATTCAAAACTTGTGTCCACACAAGAACCTGCACAAGGATGTGTATTAACAGCTTTATTCATAATTGCCCAAACTGGGAAGTAAAGACGATGCCCTTCAATAAGTGAATGGATAAATAAACTGTGGTACATCCAGACAGCAGAACATTATTCAGTGCTAAGAAGAAATGAGTTATCAAGCCATGAAAAGACATAGGGGAAACTGAAATGCTTATTACTAAGTGAAAGAAGCCAATCTGAAAAGGCCTTTTACTGTGTGATTCCAGCTATCTGACATTCTGGAAAAGGCAAAGCTAGTTGGTTTGAAAAAGGAGTAAAAAAAATCAGTGGTTGCTCGGGATTGCGGGAAGGAGAGATGAACAGGTGGAGCAGAGGGTTTTTAGGGCAGTGAAGCTACTCTGTACACTATAGTGACATGGATGGTGGATACATGTCATTGTACGTTTGTCAAAACTGATAGAATGTTCACCATCAAGAGTGAACCCTAATGGGACACCTGGGTGCTCAGTCGGTTAAGCGTCTGCCTTCAGCTCGGGTCATGATCCCAGGGTCCTGGGATCGAGCCCCAATCGGGCTCCCTGCTCGGCGAGAAGCCTGCTTCTCCCTCTCCTTCTGCCCCTCCATCCCACTCGTGCTCTCTGTCGCTCACTCTCTCTCAAATAAATGAATAAAATCTTAAAAAAAAAAAAAGAGTGAACCCTAATGTACACCATAACCTTTGGGTGATAATGAATGTAGGCTCATCACTTGTAACAAATGGACCACTCAGGGGCATGGGTGGGGTATCTGGCAACTCTGTACATTTTGTTCAATTTTGCTGTGAAACTCAAACTGCTCTAAAATTAAAATCTATTTTTAAAAAAAGAGAAGAAAAAAGTGACAACCACATATTGTTAAGGAAAAGATATTAGACCATCTTCTGGCTTCCAAAATTGCTTTGAGAAATCTACTGCCTGCCTAATTATGGTTTCTTTGTAGGCAACCTGACTATTTTCTGTGGTCTTTTAAAAAGATCATCTTAGATAAGCTCTATCTTAAGAGATCTGCAGTCTCACTGTGCTCGGTCTAGGTGTTGGCTTCTTTTCGTCTTATTTCCTGCAGCTGTGACTCTGGTCTGTCCTCAGTGCCAGAACTCTCTCAGCCATTCTTCCAAGATGCCTCCCTTCCAACCTCTCTAGTCTCTCCTCCTGGGGTTCTGACAGGCATATGCTAGACCTTCCCATCTTACCCTTCTTGTTTCCTAACTGTCTCTTTGTATTTTCCATCTCCTTGCCTCTCTCTCTGTTCCCTCTGGATCATTTTTCTCTTCATCTTTGTGTAATCTGTTTAACCCTTTCGTTAAGGTGGTTTTTTTTTTTTTTCACTTTTTATTCTGAGACAGTTGTAGATTCCCATGCAGTTTTAAGAAATGGTCCCATGTCCTCTCTACCCAGTTCCCCCAATGGTAGTATCTTGCAAAACTATAGTACAATATCAACAACATGAGTGGACCTAGAGGATAATTATGCTAAATGAAATAAGTCAAAGACAAATACCGTGATTTCACTTGTATGTGGAATCTGAAACAAAAAACGAACAAACACATCCAGAAACACCATTTTTTTAGGGGACAGGGCAGAGGGAGAGGGACAGAGAGAATCTTAAGCAGATTCCACACCCAGCACAGCACCTGACATGGGGCTCGATCTCACAACCCTGAGATCATGACCTGAGCTGAAATCAAGAGTCAGACGCCTAACCAACTGAGCCACCCAGACGCCCCCAGAAGCACAACCATTAATAAGAGAACAAACTGCTGGTTGCCAGAGGGGAAAGGGATGGGGGATGGGCAAAATGGGTGAAGGAGAGTCGGGGGTCCAGGCTTCCAGTTATGGGATGAATAAGGCACGAGGATGAAAGGTGGAGAACAGGGAATGTAGTCATCGTTTTTGTTGTAATAGCCTTGCATGGTGTCAGACGGTAGCTACACTCGTGGTGAGCATTGCATAAGGTATAGACTTCTCTGGAGTTGTTCGCTCACTATATTGTACACTTTTTTTTTTTAAAGATTTTTACTGGGGCGCCTGGGTGGCTCAGTTGTTTAGCGTCTGCCTTCGGCTCAGGTCATGATCCCAGGGTCCTGGGATCAAGCCCCAGATCGGGCTCCCTGCTCAGCGGGAAGCCTGCTTCTCCCTCTCCCACTCACCCTGCTTGTGTTCCCTCTCTCGTTGTCTCTCTCTCTCTGTCAAATGAATAAATAAAATCTTTAAAAAAAAATAAAAATTTTTATTTATTCATTTGAGACTCAGAGATACGGAGAGAAAGAGAACATGAGCAGGGGAAGAGACAGAGGGAGAGGGAGAAGCAGGCTCCCGCAGAGCCAGGAGCCTGATGTGGGTGGGGCTTGATCTCAGGACGCTGGGATCCTGACCTGAGCCAAAGGCAGACCCTTAACTATCTGAGCCACCCAGGCACCCCTATGTTGTACACCTGAAACTAATGTAACATTGTGTATCAATTATACTTGAAAAAAAAAAAAACACCTATAGTTCAGTATTATAACCAGGATATCGGCATCGAAACAGTCAAGATATAGAACATTGCCATCACACCAGGATCCCTTGGGTGGTCCTATTATACTCCCACCCACTCCCCTCTCACCTCTACCCCCTCCTTAGCCCCTGGCAATCACTAATCCCTAATCACTGCTCCCCGTTTCTATAATTGTGTCATTTTAATAATATTATATAAATGGCATCACACAGCATGTAATCTTTTTGAATCGACTTGACTCTTTTTCACTAGCATAGTTCTCTGGAGATTCATCTCCTCCTTATTCTAGTTTTCTGAACAGGTGTTGAATTTTGTCAAATACATTTCCTGCATTAATCGATATGCTCACATGGTGTTTCTTCTTTAGTCTATGGATATGGTGGATAACAGTGTTTGATTTTTGAATATTGAAGCAGTCTTGCATCCCTGCAACTCCACTTGCTCATGGGATATAATTTTATATATTGCTAAATTCTATTTGCTAATATTTGTTAAGGATTTTTATGTCTATATTCATGAGGGAGCTTGGTCTGCCTGTTGACGTTTTGTTTCAACAATTATATTTTTAATTTCTAAACATTCTACTTAGTTTACTTGAAAAACTGCCTTGTTATTGACCGTCTCTTGTCACTTTCTCATTTTTGTGTTTCTATAGTGATAACAATCATAAACCCGTGTTTGGTTTATCTTAATCTGGGGAAATCCCAAGAGCTTACATTAGGTATGGTTTCCTTCAAATAGATTTGCATTTCCTTCTGCTGCGGGCTGCAGAGCCAGTGGCCTGGGGCCACTTCAGCTCCCTTTGCGCCCCTCCCCACCAGAGTTTCAGGCTCAGCTCTCTATCCCGGCCATTTCGCTGCTGGCCCAAGACTCAATCTCCCAACTGCAGGACTTCTGTCAGCATTTACTGTCCAAGCAACTCTACCTCTTAGGACTCTTCCCCTTTGAAGAGTGCTCTTAAATTTTGCAAACTCAGCAAAACAATACAAATAATGGTTTTTGCGGGAGGTCCTTTAAGAATATCTAGTCCATGACACATTCTGGCAGCAGAATGAGATTCCATTTCACATCTCTCAGAATGGCAAACATTTCAATGCCTGACACCTCAAGCGTTGAGGGCATGAGCAGATTAAACCCTTACGCATGGTTGGTTGGAGCATACACTGGGACAACCACTTTGAAGAGCTAATTGTTATTATCCAGAAAAACTGAAGATGCACATCTTCTTCATTCTATTCCTGGTACATATTCTAGAGAAACTCTTCCACACATGTCCTGATAGGCATGTACAAGAATATTCATCACGCATTGTTTATAAGAGAACTCACTGGAAACAGGCTGACTGTTCTTTAAGAGCATACATCGTGGTATACTTATGCAATGGAATACCATGCAGCAATGGAAAGGAATCAACCAGAGCTTCGTGTGTTAATATGGATAAATCTCTCAAACATAATGTGAGCCAAAAAAGCAAGTTGCAAAAAAATACATACAATATGATTATGTTTGCATAGAGATTGAAACATGCAAAATAATAGTAAATATGACTTAGGAATGCATATATATATATGTATATATATATATGCATCTTCATATATATATGAAGAAATGGTAATAGCAATCAACACCAAACTCAGAACAGCAGTTGCCTCTAAAGATAAGAGTAGGGATATAAGTGGGGGATATAAGTGGGCCTAAGGAGGACCCAAGGGCTTCAACTCAATTAATATTGTTTTATTTCTTAAACTGGGCAGTGAGTATATGGTTATTCACTATATTATTCTTTGTATCTTTTCATAAGTCTTGCCTTGTCATCTAGCCAGATTCTACCTCTTAAATACTTCTAATGGAGTGAACCCCAGAGTCACCAGTAGAAATGAGATTAAGCCCAGTCAGAGAGAAGGTTTGCTGTGAAAAAAGAGGACAGCTGAGGTCCAGCAACATCTCTGAAGGCTGAAACATGGAAGACTTAGCAGGTATGGTGCTTACAAATCCATGGAAGAGAATTTCAAGAATGTGTAGTCGGCAGCTTCTGAAATGGTTCCCAAAGATACCCATCTCCTAGTATTCATGTCCTGTGTATTAATCTCCCATTGACCATGGGCTAAACCCATCACTTGATTCTAACAAATAGAATACAACGGGGCACCTGGGTGGCTCAGTCGGTTAAGCGTCTGACTCTTGATTTTGGCTCAGGTCATGATCTCAGGGTCATGAGATGGAGCCTGGCATCAGGCTCTGTGCTGAGCATGGAGCCTGTTTGGGATTCTTTCTCTCCTCCCTCCCTTTTCCCTTTCCTTCCTAAACAAAACAAAACAAAACAAAAAAACCAAATAGAGTACAGCCGAAGTGATGGGATGTCACTTCTTGCTTAGGTTACAAAAGAATGTAACTTTTGTCTTGCTCAAATTCACTCTCTCTCTTGCTCATCCCCTGGCTTGCTCTGATGATGTGAGTTGTTAGGTTGTGAGTTGTCCTATGGAACTGGGGGTGGCTGCCAGCCAACAGCCAGAGATGAACTGAGATCCTCAGTCCAACAACCTATGAAGAACTGAATCCCGTTGACAGCTACTTGAGTGAACTTGGAAGTGGATCTTTCCTTTGCCAAGCCTTCAGATGAGACCATAGCCCCATGTGATAGGCCCTGAGCCAGGGAATCAATGAAACTATGCCTGAGTTCCTGACCCACCAAAACCACGAGGTAATAAATGTTGTTTTAAGCCACTATGTTTTGAGGTGATTTGTTATGCAGCAATGGATAACTAATACAGATTTTGGTACCTGAAAATGGGGGGCTGCCATAATTAATACCTAAAGATATGGGAGAGGCTTTGGAATCAAGTGGTGAGCAAAGTCTGGAAAGGTTTTGAGGAGCACATTAGAAAAAGCCTAAATTGCTTTGAACAGGCTGTTAGGAGAAATCTGGACTTTGAGGGGACTGCCAGTGAAGGCTCAAAAGGAAACGAGGAAAATATTATTAGAAACTAAAGGAAGTGGGGCACCTGGGTGGCTCAGCTTAGGTCGTGCTCTCAGGGTCCTGGGATCAAGCCCTGCATCGAGCCCTGACTTGGGCTCCATGTTCATGGAGTCTGCTTGTCCCTCTCTTTCTGCCCCTCACCCCACTCATGGTCTTTCTCTCTCAAACGAATAAATAAAATCTTTAAAAAAAAAAGAAAGAAAGAAACTAGAGGAAGTAGGGTAGAGTTGTTACATAATGACAGAAAGCTTCATGACACTGTCTTCTGCAACTTTGGGGAAGGTGGAATACGTACCTAATGAACTTGGAGGTCTAGCTGAACAGAATTTCTTTTTTTTTTTTTTTTTTAAAGGTTTTATTTATTTGACAGAGAGAAAGACAGCCAGAGAGGGAACACAAGCAGGGGAATGGGAGAGGGAGAAGCAGGCTTCCCGCAGAGCAGGGAGCCCGATGCAGGGCTCGATCCCAGGACCCTGGCATCACGACCCAAGCCGAAGGCAGACGCCTAACGACTGAGCCACCCAGGTGCCCCTGAACAGAATTTCTAAGCAAAGAGTTAAAGGTGCCTCCTAGTTTGTTGCTGCTTACAGTAAAACACAAGAGGAGAGAGATCAACTGAAGGAAAGACCGTTAAAGAAAAAGGAGCCAGGAGTTGATGGTTTTGAAAGTTCCCAGTCTCTGTAGATGGCAAACCATGCTAATGTTAAGAAATGACTTCTGAGCACTCTTGGAAACAAACAAACACAGCCTGGCAATTAAAGGCAAGGGTGTGACTATACAATGGTTTAAGACCTCAGAAAAATCAAGTAATCCGAGTAGTTTTCATTCACACTAAAGGACCTTTCAATAGATTAAGGATGTCCCTCCTTGGTCCTCTCCAAACAAGCCGCAGGGCCTCGAGGACGTTTAAGATCATTTTCAAGATCTGTGGGAATGACTGGTGGGATGGAGATTCTCAGAAGACCCACAAAGTTCTTGAGGAAACTATGTAAGCAGAAACACTGCAAGCTCAGACAAAAAAGAGAGATGTATGGAATGTACAGATGTACGGAATAAAGAATAAAGGAAGCCTATCAGCTCTCTCAAATTTTCTTGGGGGAAGCAGGCTGAGAAAACTAATCGGGTGCAAATATGTATTACCTCTCCTGGTTAAGGGAGGATGGGCCAAGAACCCAGAGGGCAAAGCCAAAAGTCATGCAGAATTATTCCCAGGCCTTGAAACTTAATCAAGGAACTTGCAATGTCTAGCAGGCTGAATTTCGGGATTTCTGTGGACCAATGATTTCCTTTGCCTCTCTCTCTCTCTCTCTTTGTTTTGTTTTGCTTTGTTTTTTGGCTTTTGAACAGGGATGTCCATAGCAGTTACCCTGTCTGTCCCACCTCTGCATGTGAGGACAGGGCAGTAAATACCTTTTCTCTTTCATTTCACAAATTCACAGAGTAGAACCACATTTGAGAACTGGAACTACACCTGAGTACCTTCATCCACACCTGGACCTGACTTAAGTGAGGAAATTCTGGACTTTGAGCTGTAATGGAAGGAGACTTTGGGGGACCTCAGGAAAGAGTGAATGTATTTTGCATGGGATAGGGACATGAATTTTGGGGGGCTGAACATGGACTGTGGGCCGCAGCTTCTAGAAAGGCCCTACAAGTATTCATGTATCCCTCCTTGAATGGGCTGCAGAACTTAATACCCTTCCTGAAACCAAGAGCACTCAAACAAGGCACTCCAGACCTGAATGTCAGGGTGGGACGCATGGCCCTGTGGCAGCAGGTCCCTGAGTAGGGCTGACAGAGAGCAGGCTGTGAGGTCTCCGGGTGGCTCCTGAGACCTGCTCTGTTCTGGCTCTCCTCCAGCCTCTCTGTCTGCAGCTTCATGCCTCCTGCCAGGTGCTCTCTGCTCATCCTGAGAGAGCACTACCTCCTTAGGCAGCAAGCTGGATGCTCTCCCCCCAGGAACCTCGCACTCTGTGGGGACATTGAGGAGGAAAGCAGTCTCGGCCATCTTGGAAGTGTCAGGGAAGAAAAACATTCTGATTTTCTGTGGCCCTACCACTCCTGAGAGCCCAGGATCCTCATCCCTAGAGGTCCGGACAGGCGCTGGCCCCTCAGCAACATGGCCGGGCCTCAGTCACCACCCTCCCGGCCAGACCAGCTGCAGCTGTGCCTGGCGTCTTTGTTCACAGCCTCTTCCTAATATGAAGGTCGTGCTGGGAGCCGGGTGATTGACAGCTGGAGCTCCTTTGGGGCTCATTAAGGGAAGCTGGGTGGGGATCCAGGCGAGCGAGCTCTCCCCTGCCAACCTCAGACCCAGGCGGTGGGCTGGGGGCAGGGAGGACAGGCAGTCAGACCCCCCTGGGCTGGATGTCCTTTGCTTCCTGCCAGCCCAAGGCCTAGCGGTGCCCATGGCCAAGGGTGAGGCTCCCACTCCTAAGGGCCCAGCAGCTGGACTAGAACATTCAGAAGTGCCAATGCCTCCCATCCTGCGGGGCCCCTCAGAGCCCCAGCATATGCCCTTCACCGCCTTCCATTCCAGAGCCCCACAAGCTACTCAGCACCACTGCCAACTCTTTCTCCTCCTGGTCCAAACCCCTCTTTTTCCCCTGCTTCCCGGGCCTGTGACACACTGGGCCTGGCTGTCAGTGTTATGATTTGCTGATTTAAACTCCAAAGAGCTGGTTATGATCTGTAGTGTTAAAAACTAGATGGAGGGGCGCCTGGGTGGCTCAGTCGGTTAAGCATACAACTCTTGAAAGAAAGAGAAGAAAATTCAGCTCAGCTGCTCCCGGACTCTCCCTATCCACTTCTGGCTCCTTCTTCCCAGGGTCTAGATGTCAGGATTTATGCTAGTTCCAGGTCTTACTCCAAGCTATTGGCCCAGGACCCTGCCCAGCCCCTGCAGGTCCTGTGCACCTTTGTTTACCTCTGCCTGTGAATTCCGCCCTGATCACCATCAGGGCCTGTGGATAGCCACCGACACCCGGCTCCCTGACTTCCCAGTGTCAGTGAATCCCTCCCTGGCCCTCCAGGGCCATCTTGGGGCCATAGGACTGTTCTGACCCTGAACCCTGACTGGAACCACCTGATCCTCCAACAGCAACATGTCAGTCCTTTAGCCCAACAAGCTATGCTGACCCCTCACCATGGGGCATGACAGCCTAGGACCAAGTCCCAGCCTTCTTGCTTTGCTGAGTTTGAAGGCCACCCCTCCTTGCTGGTGAAGCCTATGGCTCCGACATCATTGTCTCTCGCAAACCCCCTCCACCCTGCCCACCCCACCCACCCCCTCATGAGCCTGCTTCTCTTGGGACAGAGAAGAACTTGAGGATTCACCCAATACTTGACTGTGGCTGAAGGATCTGCTTCCAAGCTCTCTCAAATAATTGTATCCAGGCTATTGTTCTGAGGATCTCAGTTCTTCACTGGCTGTTGGCTAGAGACCTACCATAGTTCTTTGCCATGTGGACCTTTCCATAGGGCAGCTCATAAAATGGCAGCTGGCTTTCCCTAGGGCAAACAAGTGAGAGCACCAGAGGGAGCCCCCAAGATGGAAGTCAGAGCGGTTCTGTAACCTGTGATACAGTAAGAAATACATATTTGGTCTTTGTCCCCCATTCCAGACACAGAGCTCCTAAATCACAGAGCTCCTAAATCCCAGGGAATTTCCTGGTAGGAGAAATGAGAGTATCTTTTGTTCTAAGGAGTCAATTTTTTTTTTTTTTAAGCAGGCTCCATACCTAAAGTGGAGCCCAGCGTGGGCTTGAACTCACAACCCTGAGATCAAGATCTGAGCTGAGATCAAAGTCAGATGCTTAACCAACTGAGCCACCCAGGCGCCCCTCTAGTGAGGCAATTCTTAGCAGGCCCCTAGATAGCTTCAGAATGGGTGCTGCTCACCAGAACGACAAAGGCGTGATTGGGGATTGGAACTTTCAGCCCTACCCCCACCTTCATCCCCCAACCTTTGGGTAAGGGAAAGGGGCTAGAGTTAGTTAAGTTTATCACCGATTACCAATGATTTAATCAACCATGCCTACATGATGAAACCCCCATAAGCCCCCAAAATGACAGAGTTCAGAGAGCTTCTAGGTTGTTGAAAACATTGAGGTGCCAGGAAGGAGGCACCCCAGAGAAGGCATGGAAGCTCTCAGAACTTTCCACCATACCTTGCCTCATGCATCTCTTTTTTTTTTTTAAAGATTTTATTTATTTATTTGAGAGAGAGAATGAGAGAGAGAGAGAGAGCATGAGAGGGGGGAGGGTCAGAGGGAGAAGCAGACTCCCTGCTGAGCGGGGAGCCCTATGCGGGACTCGATCCCGGGACTCCAGAATCATGACCTGAGCCGAAGGCAGACACTTAACCGACTGAGGCACCAGGCGCCCTTTTTTTTTTTTTAATTTTATTTATTTATCAGAGAGAGAGACACAGGCAGGCAGAGGGAGAAGCAGGCTCCCCGCCGAGCAAGGACCCCGATGCGGGACTCGATCCCAGGACCCTGGGATCATGACCTGAGCTGAAGGCAGACACTTAACCGACTGAGCCACCCAGGTGTCCCTCAGGCATCTCTTCTGTTGGTTGTTTCTGAGCTGTATACTTTTTTGTTGTTGTTCTTTAGTTTTTTAAAAAGATTTTATTTATTTGTTTGAGAGAGAGAGAGTGAGAGGGAGCATGAAAGTGGGGTGAGGGGCAGAGGGAGAAGCAGACTCCCCACTGAGGAGGGAGTCTGACGTGGGGCTCAACAACCCCAGGACTCCGGGATCATGACCTGAGCCACCCAGGCACCCCTGAGTTGTATCCTTAATAATAATTTGATAATAGTGAGTAAAGTGTTTTCCTGAATCCTATGAGCCATGCTAGTAAATTATCCAAACTGACAAGCTGGTTTATCAGAAGTGCAGGTGACAACCTGGGACTTGGGACTGGTATCTGGGGCCAAGGGGAGGGTGAGAGGGTCTTGTGGGACTGAGCCCTTAATCTGTGTGATCTGTGCTAACTCTGTGTAGTTAGTGTCAGAATTGAATTAGGGGCACCTTGTGGCTTAGTCAGTTAGGCGTCCCGCTCTTGGTTTTGGCTCAGGTCATGATCTCAGGGTCATGAGATCAAGCCCCACATTGGGCTCTGTGCTCAGCACTCAGCAGGGAGTGTGCTTGGGATTCTCTCCCTTTCCTTCCCCCTTCCCCTCTGTGAAATGCCACCACCCCCCTCACTTGTGCTCTCTCTCAAATAAATAAAATCTTTCTTAAAAAAAAAAAAAAGAATTGAATTAAATTGTAGGACACCTAGTTGGTCAGAGCGATTGCTGGTGTGGAAAAAACTCACACATTTGGTGTCAGAAATGTTGTGAGTAAAAATGGCTCATAATCTAATCTTGGTAGCAAGGAAAAGAAATAAAAGGCATAGAGATTGGAAAGGAAGAGATAAAACTGTTTCTATTATCAGATAACATGATTGTCTGCATAGAAAATCCCAAGGTCTTCAAAAAAAAAAAACCTCCTTAAACTAAATAAGTGAATTTAGCAAGGTCACAGGACACAAGGCCAACACACAAAAAGAATTTCTTTCTATATGCTAGCAATGTACAAGTGGAAACCAAAATTTAAAAAAATTAATATTTATAATACCAAAAAATGAAATGCTTGGGTATAAATCTAATAACATATGCACAAGAAAGCTACAACACTCTGATGAAAGTTATCAAGGAAGATCTAAATAAATGGAGAGGGGTGCCTGGCTGGCTCAATCGGCAGAGCACAAGACTCTTCGTCTCGGGGCTGTGAATTTGAGCCCCATGTTGGATGTAGAGATTACTTAAAAATCTTTTTAAAAAGAGGGGCGCCTGGGTGGCTCAGTCGTTAAACATCTGCCTTTGGCTCAGGTCATGATCCCAGTGTCCTGGGATCGAGCCCCACATCGAGCCCCACATCGAGCCCCACATCGAGCCCCACATCAAGCCCCACATTGGGCTCCCTGCTCCGCGGGAAGCCTGCTTCTCCTTCTCCCACTCCCCCTGCTTGTGTTCCCTCTCTCGCTTTGTCTCTCTCTGTCAAATAAATAAATAAAATCTTTAAAAAAAAGAAATGGAGAAACATACCATATTCATGAATTGGCACACTTAACATAGTAAAGCTGTTAATTTTCCCTAAGTCCATTAAACTCAATTCCAATAAAAATCCCATCAAGATTGTATATAGACATAGGGACATGTGGCTGGCTCAGTCATTAGAGCATGGGACTCTTGATCTCGGGCTTGTGAGTTTGAGCCTCACGTTGGGTGTAGAGATTACTTAAAAATACAATCTTTAAAAAAACAATAAAATAAGATAGATATGAAAAGGCAAAGAATAGCTAACATAATCTTGAAAAAGAAGAATGAAATTGAAGTAATTACACAAACCATTTTAAAGCTAAAGTAATCAAGGGGCACCTGGGTGGCTCAGTCGTTAAGCGTCTGCCTTCAACTCAGGTCATGATTCCAGCTCCTGGGATCGAGCCCCGCATCGGACTCCCTGCTCCGTGGGAAGCCTGCTTCTCCCTCTCCCAGTCCCCCTGCTTGTGTTCCCTCTCTTGCTTTGTCTCTCTCTGTCAAATAAATAAATAAAATCTTAAAAAAAAAAAAAAGCTAAAGTAATCAGGACAATGTGCTCTTGATGAATGTTTAGATATGCAGACCAATGAAATATGGAGGTTTGATTTTTGACATTGGTGCAATGGAGGAAGGATAATCTTTTCAACCAATAATATTGGAACAATTCTATATCCATATGCACAAAAAAAAACCCACTTTCACTTAAACTGCATGCCTTATTTATTTTATTTTATTTTAAAGATTCTACTTTTTAAGTAATCTCTACACCCAAACTGGGGCTTGAACTCACAAGCCTGAGATCAAGAGTCGCATCTCCATTGACTGATCTAGTCAGGTGCCCCCTTCATGCCTTATTTTTAAAAATTAAGACAATATTGATTATAGAGACATTAAAAACATTTGTGCATCAAAGGACATGAATAGCTATTTCTCTAAAGAAGACAAGAAGACAAATTGCCAATAATGACGTAAAAAGATGTTCATCATCATTAGTCAGTAGGAAAATGCAAATCAAAAGCACAATGAGATACCACTGCACACCCATTAGGATGAAGATAATTTCAAAAACAGAAAGTAACGAGTGTTGGCGAGAATGTGGAGAAATTGGAATTTTTATACTTTGCTGGTACAAATGTAAAATGGTGCAACCACTGTGGAAAAAGTTTATCAGTTCTTTGAAAAGTTAAACAGAATTACCACATGACCCAGCAGTTCTATTACTAGCTATTTACACAATAGAATTGAAAACACGTACTCAAATATTTGTACATATATACTGTGTTCATAGCAGCACTATTCATTAACAGTCAAAGATGGAAACAACCCAAATACCCATCAGTGGATGAATGGATAACTAAATTGCAGCATGTATAAATGATAGGATATTATTGAGTCAGAAAAAGGAATGAAATATTTTTTTAAAAATTTTAAAGTAAACTCTACCCCCCATGTGGGGCTCAAACTCTTGACTCTGAGATCAAGAGTCCCACACTCCACTGACTGAGCCAACCGGGAACCCCAAAAGGAATGAAATATTGATACCTGTTACAACATGGGCGAACCTTGAAAACATGCTAGGTAAAAGAACACGTGGTGGGTGCCTGGGTGGCTTAGTGGGTTAAGCGTCTGCCTTCCGCTCAGGTCATGATCCTGGGGTCCTGGAATCGCATCCCATGTGGGGCTCCCTGTTCAGCGGGGAGCCTGCTTCTCCCGCTCCCTCTGCCCCTCCCCCAGCTTGTGCTCTCTCTTGCTCACTCTCTCAAGTAAATAAATAAAATCTTAAAGAAAAAAAAAAGAACACGTATTATTTGTTTTCATTTCATGCAATGTCCAGAAAGGTAAATCCACAGAAACAGAAATCAAGTAGGTGGTTGCCAGGGGTTGCAGGAAGGGAAAAATAGGTACAGGTTTTTGTTTTGTTTTTTTTTTGAGAAGTGAAATGTTTTGGAACTAGATAGAGGTTGTGGTTTCATAATATTATGAATGTACTAAAAGCCATTGAACTGTATACTCTAAAATGGTTAATTTTATGTTATGTGAATTTAAACTCAATAAAAATTAATTGTATAGTTCTTGGATGATGTAATAGAATTTGGTGGTAAAATAAATTTGATTATAGATATAAATATATAAAGTAAAACTATAAAAATTTTAGAAGAGAATGCTGGAGACAAATCTTTGTGACCTGGGGTTAGGCAAAGAATTCTTAGCCATGATACTGAAGGAGTGATCCATAAAAGGAAAAAGCATTGAACTTCATCAAAATTAAAAACCTTTGCTCTGTGAAAGACACAATTAAGAGAATGAAAAGATAAGCCACTGGGAAAAATTATTTGCACGTCATACATATGATAAGGGATTTATCCAGAATATATAAAGAACTGAACTCAATAAACAAACAGCCGAATTAAACTATGGGCAAAATAGGCATGTCATCAAAGAAGATATACAAATATCTAATAAGCATATGAAGATGCTGAATATTATTAGCCAATTTGGAAAAGTAAATTAAAACCACATTGAAATACCATTACATACCCATCCAGATGGCTATAACGAAAAGCACTGTAGGGATTAGGCCAACTTTCAAGGACGTCTATTACTAATATACTTTGGGAGACTGGGGAAATGACCGCTGGGTAACACAAACCTCAACGCATCTACTCTGAACTGGACTTTGGCCAGAACTCCACTTATTGCCATTTATTACCTGGCTCCTATTCTTCTATCTTTTTAAAAAGATTTTATTTATTTATTTGACACAGAGAGAGAGAGCACAGCAGGCAGAGGGAGAGGGAGAAGCAGACTCCCCGCTGAGCAGGGAGCCCGACTTGGGGCTTGATCCCAGGACCCTGAGATCATGACCTGAGCCGAAGGCAGACGCTTAACGACTGAGCCACCCAGGCGCCCCCTGCTCCTATTCTTTTAAGAAAAAAAAAAAAGAAAGAAAGAAAGGATTTTATTTTTCTTTTAATGATTTTATTTATTTATTTATTTATTTATTTATTTATTTATTTATTTATTTATATTTGAGAGAGAGAGCAAGCAGAGGGAGAGGGACAAGCAGACTCCACGTTGAGCGGGGCTCAATCCCATGACCCCGTAATCACAACCTGAGCCCAAGTCAAGAGTTGGGTGCTCAACAGACGCAGCCACTCAGGTGCCCCAAAGAGGATTTTAAAGGAATCTCTACACCCAATGTGGGGCTTGAACTCACAACCTCGAGATCAAGAGTCACACACTCCACCAACTGAGCCAGCCAAGCGCCCCTTACATGCTCCCATTCTAACAAGGGACCATGATTACACTTTGGGTCTCAGGTTATCAAAGTCAGCTGGGAGTCTGTGGCCAATTGTCCTCAAAATGTTTAGGCATTTTCCTTTTCCCAATGCCCAATTACCCAAGTAAATAACCATAAGTCCGTCTGGGAGAAGGCCAGAAGAAATCATTACCAAGTACAATTGCCGTGTGTTGCAGGGTCCTTCAATTGGAGTTCCAGCCTCTTCTTCAATCAGTGGGTTCTGGGTCTGAAAATTGTCTTTGTGTAGAAACTGGGCATGGGGATGTGACTTTTTATTGGCGCAACTGCTCTTATCTTCATCATCATCATCCTTGATTTTTTTTTTGACGGTTCAATTTGAAGAGTACCCTTGTTGGCTGGCTAACCAACTCTTTTGCCGGTGATTACGCCAAGTTCTATTAACTACCTCTGTAACTCTCCTCTGCTCTGACCCTGCTGGCTGCCCGTTCAGTCTTGCTGCTCATTGTGATCGTTGCAGCCTCCTGGCTTCGACTAGCTAAGCACCGCCACCTGTCCCCTATTGCTTTGGAGTCCTCTCTGGCCATTGCTGAGTGAGCCACCGCAGAGGAGAACAGGTCCGCAAGGGTAAATGATGGAGACCGCTTGGATACCAGGCAGCCGGGCCCCAGACACCACACTTTGACCCGGCTCCCACCACTGCCTGCCAAAGCTGTAAAATAAATGTTAAGATGACCCCTTGGAGGCCTTCAAGGGCTGAGGGCTGGGCAAGGGGCCGCCTTTCTGTTTCGTGTTGATGCACTGCCCCCATGTGGCCACCTTCTGAACTTCATCCGCGTTTGTCTCCTCCACCCCCCAACACCCGTCTGCCCTCCAACCTCACCTTGTAAAGACCCTCCAACCTCACCTTGCTGGGAAGCACACCCCCGCTGGCCTCAGAAAGCACCGTATAACCTCGAACTGGTCACTCACCCTCCTGGGCCTCAGTTCCTTCCTTTCTAAAATGGGGTGATGATAGGGGCGCCTGGGTGGCTCAGTCGTTAAGCGTCTGCCTTTGGCTCAGGTCATGATCCCAGGGTCCTGGGATCGAGCCCCGCATTGGGCTCTCTGCCCCGCGGGAAGCCTGCTTCTCCCTCTCCCACTCCCCCTGCTTGTGTTCCCTCTCTCGCTGTCTCTCTCTCTGTCAAATAAATAAATAAAACCTTTAAAAAAATAAAATAAAATGGGGTGATGATAGCAAAGTAAATGAAATGATGAAATAAAATAAAACAACTAAATTCCTGGATCAATCAGGACCCAGTAAACATCAGCTCTGGTGCTGTAATTCTCAGTTCTTTTCTCTCTAAATCAGGGGCAGCTGGAGGCTCCTGGCTGGCTGGGTTGGTGGAGAATGTGACTCTTGATCTCGGAGTCTTGAGTTCGAGCCCCATGTTGGGTATAGAGATTACTAACAAAAATTTAAGAATAATCGATCAATCAGGGGTGGCAACAGTCACCCTCACATCCGTGCTGCAGTGGGTGAGCTGTGAAGTCAGCTCCCGATGTCGGGACGCAGCTTTCAACGTGAGGCCACCCTCTTTTCAAGGTTCCTTGAGAAACGCTCCGCTAGGCTAGTTTGGTTCTTGCTGGCTTACTCAGACCAACGTTGAGTAAAAGGCATAGAAGTTGCTGAGATAATGGGAGGCCTGGCTCAGACCCCTGCTTTTGAGACTCAGGATGAGAAGTCCCTCACCAGATAATGTTCTACTGCTCTTAAAGCTGGAAGGAGCTTCGTCCCCATGGCTGGGGGCATGGAAGTGTGGGTGTTCCTCAAACCTCTCCTTCCTGCACCAGTTGTTGGAGCCTCCCAGGGGTGAAACTGCCAGGTGCCTTCCCGGACAGGATTTCTGCCCTTAAACGGCCAGCCTGGGCGAAGCTGTTAGTCCCCTCTGTCTTACAGAGCAGGAGAGCCAGGCTTGGGGATGAGGAACTGCTCCAAGCCCACATAGCCAGCCTGGGCCTGAGCTGGGATTCCAACCCAGATCTGGCTCTTCCCATGCTTGGCCCTGGGTGACTAGAGCGGTGCCTCCCTGCCTCCTTGTCAACATGGAGCCCATTCATGAAGACTGATCGCCAGCCCCGCATACTGGGAAAGGGAGCCCTGCCCCCATCCTTGCTGGAGTGATCCCTTCAACCACAAACACAAGCAGGAATGTTTCAGGAGCTGCGGCTTCCCCTTCCCAGCAATTAGCCAAGCTTGTCCATCTGAAGGACAGAAGAGGCAGCTGGAAAATCGGGCTGGTAATTGAAGAAGGCCTTGGTGAGGTGCCACAACTTAAATGTTCCTGATGGGCGAGGACCTCCAGCCTGTGGAATGCTCCAATTTTGGAGACAATGTTCAAATACAGCATAAAGGCCCCCAGTTTAATTCCCAATCTTGTGAAAGAAATGTATGTGTATCGCTGGACCAGTTTGTAAGAGTTATTAAATGGCTTTCAGTGTCCACCCAAAAAATTTCCCAAGGATGACTTTCTAAATGCTCCCAGAGAGACTTTTCTGAATTCTTGGCTCCTCTGAATTTGTCGTTGGAAAGATAAGGCAGAAATTGTGACGGGGTTAGAGAAGAACATTCAAAGAACAAATCATCTTGTGTTTTCTAGAAATGTCCTCATTTTAATTTACCGTCATATCACATATCATGCCAGATGGATTTTATTCCGTCCGATTTGAGTCAGACCACCTGGGTCAGGGGCTTGGCTTTGGCAGGGACGAGACCCGGAGAAATCTATTTTCTCTCCGCCTCTTGGTGTTAAGCCTTGCCCCGGGGCAGCCGTGTGGTGGCCGAGGGGACTGTGAGGAGCGTCCTGCAGCGGCTGGGCGGGCCGGCCACGCTTCCACAGACCGGGCTGCTCCACACACCGAGCCACGGCTTCGGGCACCATGTGACCTGCCCCGGCGGCCCAAGCCAAGTCTGCATGGCGTCAGCTCCTTGGGTCCGGAGCCCCCAGGGACGACCCGGGGCGCAGGTGGCCCGGGCGGTGAGCCTAGCGGCTCCGCGGGCGAGCCAGAGGCCTGCAGACCTCTTCGGAAGCAGGGAGAAGGCGCCAGTGCTGCGCTTGGGAGACTGGGTAGAGACATGAGCAGGCCTCCGAGCAGGCTCCTGAAAGATAGGGGGTGGGTGAGAATCAGGCCCCGGGCAGCAGCTGCCGAGGCCGCTCACCTCCTGCTGCTCTAGAAGGAATTGCAGGGCCGGCCCCCAAGCTGGGTCCGACTGCCGGGGAAGACGTGCAAAGTTGCTGCCACCAGGGCTGAGCTTGCCCCGAGACTTACTTCCATCCACTGGAAGACGGAGAGATG
The DNA here is from genome assembly GCF_054177405.1 of Leptonychotes weddellii. NCBI lineage: Eukaryota > Metazoa > Chordata > Mammalia > Carnivora > Phocidae > Leptonychotes > Leptonychotes weddellii. The sequence continues at coordinate 86,896,998 of NC_138378.1, forward strand.
AAGCCTATCTCATCTCTTGGGGCGCCTGGCTGGGGAAGCGTGTGACTCTTGATCTTGGGGTCGTGAGTTTGAGCCCCATGTTGGGTGTAGAGATTACTAAAAAATAAATAAAAGTTAAAAAAAAAAAGAAATTGTTAACCTTTTTTTTTTTTTTTGAGAGAAAGCTCACATAAGGGTGCCTGGCTTGCTCTGCCCGAATGAGTTTGAGCCCCAAGTTGGGTGTAGACATTACTTAAATAAATAAGCCTTAAAAAAAAGTTCACATAGGGGCGCCTGGGTGGCTCAGTCGTTAAGCGTCTGCCTTCGGCTCAGGTCATGATCCCAGGGTCCTGGGATCAAGCCCTACATCGGGCTCCCTGCTCCGCGGGAAGCCTGCTTCTCCCTCTCCCACTCCCCCTCCCCCTGCTTGTGTTCCCTCTCGCTGTCTCTCTCTCTGTCAAATAAATAAATAAAATCTTTAAAAAAAAAAAAAAAAAAAGTTCACATAGAATTCACCATTTTAAAGTGTGTACGATTCTGTGGTTTTTAGTATATTCACAGGATTGTGCAACCATCACTGCTACCTATTCTAGAACATTCTCATCACTCCAAATAAGAAACCCTTTGCCATTAGCAGTCAGTCACTCTGCACTCTGCTCCCCCAGCCACTGGGGACCACGAATTCACTTTCAGTCTCTCTGGATTTGTCTATTCTGGTCAGTTATTTAAATGGAATCATAGATAGAGGTGCCTGGGTGGCTCAATTAAGTGTCTGACTCTCCATTTCGGCTCAGGTCATGATCTCAGGGTCATGGGATGGAGCCCCACCTCGGGCTCCGAGCTCACTGGGGAGTCTGCTTGGGATTCTCTCTCCCTCTCCCTCTGGCCCTCCCACCCTACCATGGGTACAATCTCTCTCTCTCATGCTCTCTAAAATAAATAAATCTTTTTAAAAAACAAAAAAAAAAAAAATAAAGGGCATCATATAATAGGTGGCCTCTCGTGTCTGGCTTCTTTCCCTCGGCATACTGTTTCCAAGGCCCTTCCAAGCTGTAGCATGGATCAGTGCTCCACTCCTCTCCATGGCCACGTGGTATCCCATTGTGTGGCTACAGCGTGTTTGGTTTGTCCCTCCATCACTTGAAGGGCATTTGGGTCATTTCCACTCTTTGGCTATTATGAGTAATGCTGCTGTGAACATTCATGTAGGAATTTTTGTATGAACAAATTTTTTTAAGTGTCTTGGGAGCATACCTAGGAGTGGAATTGCTGGGTCGTACGGTGACTCCATGCTTAATGTTTTGAGGAAGAGCCAGACTCTTTTCCACAGTGGCTGAGTATTTTATAATGTACTTTTAAAATCATAAAACCACTCTTAACAGAGCCTGGTCCATAATATTCATTCTTTCATCCCTCAGATAGCTGTGGAATACCTACTAGGTACTAAACATTGTTGTGGGTACAGAGGTGAAAAATAGAGAGCTGGCGTCCCTGTGTGTGCGTGTGCGTGCATATATATGTGTACGGCTGTGTGATTGTATGTACGTGTATGTGTGTGTGCATCTACGTGTCTGTTACTATGTGTGTGTGCAGGTGGGTCTATGTGTATGTTACTGCGTGCGTGTGTCTATCCGTCTGTATGTGTGCATGTACCTGTGTGTGTGTGTGTGTGTCCACATGTGTCTGTGTGCACGTGTGCGTGTGTGTATGCTGGGGAGGTGACGCTGATAGAATTATCGGGAAACAGTCAAACGGGAAAGGGGCTGGGGAATTCTGGGTGGGCATGGGATGGCTGTTTTTACTTGGATGGTCAGGAAGGCCTCCCCGACAAAGGGAAGGAGGCGAGGGAACGTGGCCCTTCCAAGAAAAGGCAGCTGCGAAGGCCAGAGTCCCAAAGCTGTGGTGTGCCCGAGGAGCAGCAGGGTGGCCAGTGAGACCAGCGGGGAGGGGACAAAGAGCAGCAGGGGCCGAGCGGAGCAGAGAGGCAGCAAGCCCATCCTGCAGGGCCTCAGGCCAGGGTGGGAACTCAGGCTTCCCTCAGAGACACGTGGGCGCCATCGCAGGGAATGAGTTTCGTGAGGATCTTCCCAGGTTCTGGCGAGGTCGTCCAGCTGCTGTGTTGAGAGGGGGCGGGGAGAGATTGGGATGTGGGCTGGGACACCGTGGCCATGACCCTGGTGGCAGATGACAGTCGCCCGGGCCACGGGCGGCCCTGGAGGTGGTGGAAAGGGGCCGGTTCCTGGACAAGTTGTGGAAAGAGAGCCAACTGGATTTGTTGATTAAATGGATGTTAAGTTCAAGGAAAAAGAAAAGTAGAAAATGAACCCAGTAGATTCTGGCCTAAGCAACTGCAAGCACAGAAAGCTGTGTTCTCTACAGGGGCGTCTTTGCTTTGTTCACAGCAGAACCCCGCGTGCCGAGGACAGTGCATGGCACTTAGTGGGCTTGACCACCTGAGTAAATGGAAAGGTGGCAGGGTCCTCAGGAAGGCCTTTATCCGTGTTTATTCTGTGACACCTGTGGTCGCCAGACCTAGGATGATACCTCCCTCCCCACTGATCTCAAACTCTACCGGGAAAGAATTATGGGTTTCTGTGATTTTTACTAGGTCACTGATTCTCATGGAAATTTTTGCCAGAATCTCTTACAAGGGTTTGAAGTAGGGCAGGCTAATTGAATCAATGTATTGCCTTTACCCAGATGCATGCATTCTGTCTTCTGAAATTTGGTCCCATGAGAATCTTTTTTTTTTTTTAATTAATTAATTTATTTATTCATGAGAGACAGAGAGAGAGGCAGAGGGAGAAGCAGGCTCCCAAGGAGCAGGGAGCCCGATGCGGGACTCGATCCCAGGACCCTGAGATCATGACCTGAGCCGAAGGCAGACGCTTAACCATCTGAGCCACCCAGGCGCCCGGTCCCATGAGAATCTTGTGCCTGTTCTCTGCCTTCTGACCCACTACCTACCATTTACTGAACGTTTACTTTTTACCCAGCACTACATCAACACATTACTTTTTTAAAGATTTTATTTATTTATTTTAGAAAGAAAGTGGGGTGGGGTGCCTGGGTGGCTCAGTCGTTAAGTGTCTTCCTTCGGCTCAGGTCATGATCCCCGGGTCCTGGGATCGAGCCCGGCTTCGGGCTCCCTGCTCAGTGGGAAGCCTGCTTCTCCCTCTCCCACTCCCCCTGCTTGTGTTCCCTCTCTCGCTGTGTCTCTCTTTGTCAAATAAATAAATAAAATCTTAAAAAAGAAAGAAAGTGGGGGCAGGCAGAGGGAGAGAGATAATCCCTAAGTAGACACCCCCTGAGTGCAGAGTCTGATGTGGGACTTGATCCCAGGACCTGAGCCAAAATCAAGTCGGATGCTCAACCGACTAAGCCACGCAGGCATCCCTCAAGACATTATTTAATACTATTATTAGCCTTACTTAATAGTGAGGAAATAGGCACACTTTTGTTTTCATTTTATTTTATTATGTTATGTTAATCACCATACATCACATCATTAGTTTTTTTTTTTTTTTCCAATTTTTTTTT
>NC_138378.1:86901016-86946271 GCF_054177405.1 Leptonychotes weddellii
CCCCCCCCCCCCCCCCCCCCGCCCCCTGCAACCGGCTGAGAAGCAACACTTGGAGAGAGAAGCCCTTGCCTCCCTCATTAACTCTACAACATAGTGTGGTAGTTATCAAGAACCTCTCACAAATGATGTGCTGTGCCATGGGCTTTGAGGATCCAAGGCACAAATAAGTTTTGGTTCCTGTGCCCAAAATATTTAGGAGGAGGTGATGCAGGATCCATGAGTCTGGCTACGGGCCAGGAAGTTAGTGGGGCAGGACAGTATGTGAATGACCAGGAGGAGGGACTGAGCCAATGCAGGGAGTGGGTAGGAAGCCAATGCAAGGTCAGGGGTGTTAGAAATGGAAGAAAATATACTGTGGCAGCCGGTGGACAGGGCTTAGTGACTCCCTTCTTCCTAGCCAGCGGACAGTGAGGGAGAAGGCGAAGGGAAAGATTTCTCAGGTCTTCACTTGGGAGTGCACTAGACGGTGGTGGGTCTGGGTGAGGACCATTTGGGAAAAAGATAGCGGTGTGTCTTGGAACATGTTGACTTTTGGGTTTGTGTGCAGAACCTCTTCTAGTTCCGAGGGATATCCTCACCCATAATTTGCTGTAGCCTCTGAATGGCCATAAATAGGTGATTCTACAACAGTGTTTCCCTGCTGGTAACTATATGCATCATCTTGGCCTCGTAGCACCTACATTATTTACCTAAGATTTTTCTTTGAGTTGACTCACTTTTTTCCCACATTTTAAAAATGGAGCTTCATTAAAAGCAGCAGGGTCCAAGAAATCGGTTTTCCTTTTTTACATCTACGATGTATATATATTTTAAAGCCTATTAAAATGAATAGTTTAAATACTAAAAAATGGATGTTATTTAGCAGATGTGAGATGGGAACTGAGAAGGAGGTGCAAACACGCTCTCAGGAAGTGAGGAGGAGGAGTCATGAAGTGAGTCTTGGTGCTGTGATGAGGTGTATAAACCATCTTTATATAGATATATGGTGTACCCACAATAAATGTTCATTTCCTCTAGGCCTTCCACTGTCCTATCCTAATTTCGGTCCCCTCGCTTCAGGACCAATGCAGAATCATTTGGTGGTGCCCTGTGGGTGACTGACCCATGTGTGCCCATGCACTGCATGCCCACCAGGCTAGGACACAGGAACCCATCCTGTAGGCTCCCCGATCAGGAGTGATGGCCCTGTGTCGGGGTGGCTGGCATGGCCTTCTTCTTAGCATCCTCCCTGGCCTGTGGGGTCAGAGCGCTCCCCCAGAACTGCGCAACAGCGGAGGGACCTCCTCAGACATTTCCCACTTCCCGGTGCCCAGGAGTGCTTGGCTTTGGCCCGCGCCGGCTGCAGGAGTGCTGGAGAAGGGTTCTGGAGAGAGGCCGCTCCAGGCCGACTGGCTGTTCTTTTGTGTTGTGTGTGTGTTACTGACCCATGATAAGCACTTCCTGTTCCCATTGATTATACACAGATCCTGCTTCCTTTCTCCTCAATACCTGGGATGCTTTCCAGCTTCTCCTCCCACAGAGGAAAATCCGTAAACTTCAGAATTCCCAGGCCTGCTTCTTGGTCAATGGGCTTCATGCAAGTCATTATTCTTTTTGCTGTCCAGTCACATTCTTTGTGGCTCCTTCACCTCTGTCTGGAAACTTAGTTCCTTATTGTGCCAGCCTAGAGACAGATATTCCCGAGGCCTGGTTCCTACCCTCCCTTCTTACTAGCCAAAATCTCTCTATCTACCTTCAGGCATAAATCAGACTGAATAAATAGACTGCACCTCCCAGATCGATTTTAATCAACTGGTGGCTGCCTGGTGTATTGGGTTGAAGATTCAGTGTCCACCAGGGCACAAGAGGGGGGTGTGGCAGCCTTCATGCTCTGTATTTGCTACCCCAAGATTCCAAGGTGAGATTGAAGCTTCTCGAAGACCAAAAGCATGCTCTTACACCCTTGGAGTCATGCCGTAACAGTCCAAAGCTCTGTATCCTGTTGCTTCGTGGCCATGGGAAACTCTAAATCCAGAGGCTTCCAGCAGACTTGTTTTCCCCCACTGTTATTTATTTTTATTTTTTAAAGATTTTATTTATTTATTTGACAGAGAGAGAGGGAGGGAGGGAGACAACACAAGCCCGGGGGGAGAGGCAGAGGGAGAAGCAGGCTCCCCGCTGAGCAGGGAGCCCAATGCGGAGCTCGATCCCAGGACCCTGGTATCATGACCTGAGCGGAAGGCAGATGCTCAACCAACTGAGCCACCTAGGAGCCCCAGTTTTCCCCATTTTTTATTTTTTATTTTATTTTATTTTATTTTATTTTTAAAGATTTTATTTATTTATTTGACAGAGAGAGACATAGCGAGAGCAGGAACACAAGCAGGGGGAGTGGGAGAGGGAGAAGCAGGCTTCCCGCAGAGCAGGGAGCCCGATGTGGGGCTCGATCCCAGGACCCTGGGATCATGACCTGAGCCGAAGGCAGACGCTTAACGACTGAGCCACCCAGGCGCCCTTCCCCATTTTTTAAAATGAGGTTGATAATACCTGCCTTATCTTTATCTAGGGGTCATTAAGACGAAATGAGATAATTCATATGAAATGCTTTAAAAAGTAAAATGACTACAGAAGTGTATCCTGCCTGTGTGACCCAGCTCTCCTGCTACCTCCTGCGAGAAGTTTTCCAGTTTTTCCGTGAGCATCCTGCCCACCATAACCCATCTTCTGGGAGCCTGCCATTTGCTGACTTACGTTCTCGTTATTTCAGTGCTTAAACAAAATCTCCCCTGTGGCATATCGTGCCCAGAAACAGTTACCTTGTGCAGAAGGTGCCCATGTCAGATCAACGGAGTGCTCTGTGCAGAGCCTTCACGGCATCTCGGCCCGCTCTGTAAGCAGGCAGTTCTGGAAGAAGGGGAAGCCACCTGCTACCTTTAAATAGCTCAGTTTTATCTTTTAGAAAGATACGTCTAGGGGCAAGTGACGGATGGACTAGAGGATATGGGGAGGGAGACAGATGCAGTGGTGACACCAGGGAGCAAGATTTGGGATACCTTCATCTCTATCTAGCACCCTATTCTTTGATGTGGACGCTGGACATTTTGTCAGTCTGTGGCAAAGTAACGTGCACCACCACACCCTTCAGCCCGGCTTGCTACCGCCTAGCGCTTCCTAGACAGAGCCTGGAGCAGAACTGAACCAGAGCCAGGAGACCAGAAGCAGACCAAGCGCTCTGCAGTAGCCCCGCCACAAAATGAGGAGGGCCTGAATCCCTAAAATCTAGAAAGAGGCCTAGAATTCGTGGAACTTGTTGGCCAACAGGAGGTGGGGGAAGCCAAGGCATGAAGGCAGATTTTGAGCGTTCCAGTTGGGAAAACTGAAGGCAGGGGCTGGGGAAGGAAAATTAAGCAAAGATTAATTTTTAATAGCTTTGCTTGTTACTCTTGCTGTGATAAGCATGGTGCGTTGTAACTCATGAAGAGCCACGGAGAGGGATCTCTCCCCGCCCCCTCACCCCCCTCACCCCCACTTCCTCTGGGCCACACACATCTTTTGTCTATCCTTCAGATCATTACCTGTTCGCATGACAATTCCCAGCCTCACTTAGCAAGAGAAATGCACATTGGAACTAGAAGGAGCTACCGTTTTTCACCTGTCAGTTTGGCAAAGATCAGTATGTTTGATGATACTGTGGGCAAGGCTATAAGCTCTCTCATATGTTCCTGGTAGCAGTGTAGGCTGAGAAATTTGATAATACTTCCCAAAACCCAAATATACGTACCTTTGACCCAGCTGGGAAAGGGTCCTACAGCTGTGTTCCTACGTGAGCATAATAATGAGTGTTGGGGGACATTCACTGCAGCAAAGACCGGGAAGCATTTAGATGTCTGTGCATCTGGGCTCTTTGTAGATTATGGCCTTTCTGTACAGCGGATACCATGGAGCCGTTCCCCAGAATGACTCAGCTCTGCTGTGTTGCTAGGTGATCAAGATGGGGTGCATACGTGCAGGCCGGAGAACAGGGCACAAAGCTGTGCAGGGGCAGGGGCTCTTCGGGCCAAGTCTGAGCCCACCGTGGGGGCCGGGATGGATGATCTTCCCCGAAGGGAGGGGGTGCTGCCCGTGTACAGCAGAGATGACCATGATAAGGCCCAAGGCAGAAGAGGCAGGAGAGAGGATCCGGCAGGGTTCCACTGAGGGGAAGGAGGGCCGGGTGTCCAAGGCCACTTCGTACCAAGAAGTTGCTCTGTGCTGTGTCTCTCACCATATATGTCAGGCAGGGAGCACAGAAACTGCCCGGGCCCAGCAGACCCCAAGATCACAGGCAATGTGAGAAGCTGCCTAGACTGAGGAGGCCTGTGGTTCTGGGCTTCAGAAATGAGGACCCAAAAGCAGTTTGGCTTTTTTTGGAAAAAAAATCCTTTGGGGGCAGAGGTTCCCGGCTCCCGCATCAAGACATCGGGTCCGCTTCAGCCGAGGCCCCCACATGTCAGCCTGCCAGGAGTCCGTGGCCAGAGCCCCCTGCAGCTCCTGTCCGCTGCTGCCCAGTCAGCCCTTAGCCTCTCTTGCCAACGCTGCCGGCAGGGACCCATCGGGTGGCCTGGAATCAGCCCTGGTGGGAATACTTGCACTCCGGATACCAGCAAAGGCTACAAAGCGGGGTTTGTGTCTGTGTGTTTGCTCAGAGAGCTGGCTGTCACACATGTCCTAGCACACCCCTGAGCAGGACCTCTCCACACGAAGCACCCGGAGAAGAGTGACGGTCAAACTCTCTGTTACTTAGCTCTTCCCTGGCCCTGGGTGGGCAAAGTGCAGGTGAGAGGCTCATTGAACAGAAGTAACTTTAAATCTTAAGAACCGGGCGCCTGGGTGGCTCAGTTGGTTGGGCGACTGCCTTCGGCTCAGGTCATGATCCTGGAGTCCCGGGATCGAGTCCCGCATCGGGCTCCCTGCTCAGCGGGGAGTCTGCTTCTCCCTCTGACCCTCCCCCCTCTCATGTGCTTGCTCTCTCTCATTCTCTCTCAAATAAATAAATAAATAAATAAAATCTTTAAAAAAAAAAAAATCTTAAGGACCACACACATATTTCCTAAGAGCTCTCCATGTGCTCAGCCCTTTGCTTGGTCCTTTCCCAAGTGGATGCTGCACGCAATAAAAAAACTCTGCCAGGTGGTAGGTGCTATTATTCCCACATTACAGGTGAGAAACTAGAGGTTCTGAAAGGTGAGGTAGCCTCCTCAGGTCCACTGCTTGTGAGCAGGGACCAGCGAGGACTCCTGAGTCTGTTTATTGAGTCTCTCCACACATCTCCACTCCCAGGAACCCACTGTGGTGTAGACAGACATTCCATTTTTTTTCTTCCAGGGGAGACCATCTGGCCAGGTCCCTGCCTTCAGGCCACTGAAGTAAAATACCCCCATTTTAAAGGTGAAGTGATCAAGGGGCGCCTGGGTGGCTCAGTTGGTTGGGCATCCGACTCTTGGTTTTCGCTTAGGTCGTGGGATTGAGCCTTGTGTCAGGCTCTAGGGAGTCTGCTTGAGGATTCTCTCCCTCTGGCCCCTGCCCCCCACGCTGTCTGTCTGTCTGTCTGTCTCTCTCTCCTCTCTCAAATAAATAAGTCTTAAATAAAGGTGACATGATCGAGTCCAGAGAGGTTAGAACAAGCCTGGAATCCTGGTCTCTCGCTTCCCACACTGTGTCCTTCCACCACTGGAAATCGGCCTCGGAGGGGAGCCAATTTTTAAAAACTAACCTTTGGTCAACTCTGGTATGCAGAATTGCCAGATTCTCTGAGTTGGAAGAGGAAGAGAATAGTTTAAGGCCCTCCAGGAAAGAAGGGAATGGGCAGGGAATAGGTGTTTATGGGAAAACTGAAACCTAACCAACCCACTCTGAGTTTACTCTTCAGTCATGAAATATCTTTAGAGTCCCTCCGCTGCCAGTGCACAGGAGGGGCTCCAAAAATATTTGCTGACCTAAATGCTGTGACAGGTGCTTCAGAGAAAAGTCATTTTGTTGGTTTAAAAAAACACTGCAGAAGTGTGGTTCTAAATAGCTTTTCCAAGGAAAATTATGTGTGTCTTATTACATGAAAAAGTAGCTTGTATTAAGACATTTTGGATTTATTTGTAACAACCCACCTATTAGCAAAATCTTAAGAAGGAACCCCACCTTCTACAAATGAGTGAAACGAAGAGGGTGACTGTGTTTGGGCTTTAGTGTCAGCTGCAGAACGAAGCAAAGGTAGAAGCTACTCCTCTTTAGAAAAGAAAATAAGGGATAAGAGTGTAAACTTTGCTTTTTATACTTCTGCTCTTGGAACTTCGTCTAATCCATCATGTTTGGAAACCAGTTCTAAATACTTTCACTTTATCTTCGGTGATTTCCTAAAACGAAACATTTGCTCTTAGTTGGGAGAGTGTTTCTGTCTCCCCACTAATGAGCCCATTGCTCAATGTTGGTAGACTTTCAAATTTAGATCAACTTGTGTCCATTTTGACAGAAGTTAGAGGATCTTAAACAGGCCTCCAGGAACTGACAGGGTTGGGTGTCACAGCCTCCAAGCTGCATTTCCAAATTCTTGGCAAAAGAAGGCCAATTAACTTGAGAACCAATCACTCAAGGGTGAAAAGAGCTCCGTTATGTGTGTTCCACATCTCTAAAGGATTCAGAAAGAGACTGGACAACCCAGTATTACAGACGTGGAATAAGTGCGTAAGCTCAAGATGGGACAGGGTCTGGACACATCGTGAATGCTGGCTTCTGGGCAAGGAACTGGGGATGTGGACGTGACCCTTGAGGAGCTTATAGTCCAAAGCGTAGACAGAATTTGCAAATGGATAACAACAACACAGCATGAAGAATGTCATGGGAATACCAAGCTCAGCTGAGGCACAGAGGTGAGAGTGCTTTACTAGTGCTCTTTGTGGGGAGCTGGGAAGGTGACCTTGGGACAGGGTTTTGAAGAAGAGGTTAGAGTTTCCTGCAAGTAAAGGATCCTCCAAGCTGGGGAGCAGCCGCGCAAATGGCAGAGTTTAGTAGGAACTTGAGTGCAGTTTAGTGTTGGGGTTTAGGGGAGCCGTGAGGGTTGAAGCTGGATGGGGATAGGTTGGCCCCGGATTGCTGGGGAGTTTGGGGGCTCTATCCCTTGACCCCAGCAGCCAACCAGGAAAGGATTTTCAGCAAAGAAGAGATCCGATGAGTTAGTTGGTTTTTTTGTTTTGTTTTGTTTTGTTTTTTTGGTGTTTTGTGTGTTTACGTGCTCCGTGCCCAAAGTGGGACTCAAACTCACGACCCTGAGATGCAGGATCACGTACTCTACCGTCTGAGCCAGCCAGGCGCCCCCTGATGAGTTAGTTTTTAGAAGCTAAACTCTTAACAGAATTTGGGGGAGCCATTGCAGTAGTCCTGATGAGGAATGATTAATTACATCCCCAACTGTGGCAGAATGGAGAGTAAAGAGAAACTCATCACTGGTTCACATTTTTTTTTCATTTATAATACGATTCTTCACGTTAAAATACTGCGTTTTGCACAATGTCCTTGTCACTGTGTGGTGGACAGCCGTGTGTCTGCCTGTGGGCTTGGCTTTCTAGCCTGTTTTCCTGGGTGGCCACACACACCACACAGTTTCCTAAGAGGGAGGTCTGGGAAAGCCCTCTTCTCTATTCAGGGGGGCCTGGCTTTGGGGTCCCAGAGGGTCTGTTTATCACTGGAGACCAGAGAGGCAGGAAAGACTGGTCATCTAAACTGGGAGGCTTCTGCTGTGGAAACACAGAAACCGTGAGAGGGGAAAGCTCAAGGGAAGGCCCTTCTTTCTGCTGCAGGCTTATCGCGATCACCACGAAGTGGAAGGAGTTCTGTGGGGCGGGATGTTCTCACCTGGGAAGCCTTTGGAGAGGACTGGTTTCCTTGCTTCCAACTGTAGCGCACTCCTTCTGGGAGCATTGCTGTTGATTGTGTAACCTGAAGCTTTGCTTCCTCTCTTGCCCGGGCCCTGCCTAAAGGGTTTTCTGTGAGAACGTGTGAATGGGGAGAATGTGGGCGTTACCCAGAGTCCTGTAGCAGCCTGTCCACACCAGCACCACAGCAAGCTTGGAACGGGGCAGATGGGCGGGTGGGGGGGATCGCCGCCTTCTGGGAGGTGGAGGGTTAATCTCCGTAGCTCATTGGCAGTTCTGCCTCTGTCCAGGGCATGCTGGGATTTCCTCCCAGCTGTTTTACATCATGAAGATTTGTATGTTGGGGAAATTCCAGGGCACAGCTGCAATTAATCTGCTGCACAGTCTTCAAGCTAAGCAGGGATCCTGTAGGACCGAACCTCCGCCTCCCTGCAGGAAAGGGGGTTCTGGCTGTCCAGTGAGAGCACCCTCCAGAGAGACCCTTCCCTGGGCCCGAGTCGAATGGAAATAGCCCACCTGGCCAAGTATTCACCCTAAGGAGGGCACTGAGGAGGGGCCAAGAAGGAGAAAGGGACCCAGAGCATAAAGAAAAAGAGGTGCAGCCCCCTTTATAAATCATAAAGCCAAAATAACACTGATAGCAACGCTTGATAAAGATAGCACAAAAAAGAAAACTTTTGCTCACTCTTACTTAGGCACGTAGAAGTAAAAATCTTAAGACACTCGTGGTTAGCATTCCACAATACAGTGCAAGAACGAACAAGCCACCATGACCAAATAGGGTTTACCTGGGGAATGCGAGGGCGCTTTCGTGTAAGAAAAATCTATCCCCGTGTATCCATATCACAACTGAGGCAAATAAGAGAAACCACTTGACCGTCTTGGTAGATCAGAGAGAATTCAACGACTATTCGAGTGAAAACGATTTAAAACCAGGAACAGAACCATCCTTCCTTAATGAGGCCAAGACGGGTTCTAAGCCACAGCCTCCGTCTGCTTAACTGTGAACCACGACAGCACGGTTTCCCCGAGTGTGTTCTGTGGAACCCCAACCCCCAGAAAGAGTTTCCCAGATTCAGTAAGAGTGGGCAACTGCGTCTCTGTTCTGTCTCAGAGTCACGACGTACAGTGGCATATTGAGCAGCTTATGTAACTCAAGAGTGGTTCTACTCACCATTTGGGTCTGGTTTTTTCTTCCTGTTTTGGGGTATCAGAAGAGAGACTTGTCCCACAGACAGCATCCCATGAGTGACAGCCGTTGCCATTGCTTGGCCATCGGTTCCCTCGATGCCGCCAGGTTCCATGTTCTAAACTCCAGAGAGCATCCCCAGCAGGGAGGTGGTTTCACTCTGCTGCAGCCTGAGCATGATACAGTGGGCAGGAGCCAGTTGGGGTCAGCCGGATGGAGCCTAGACTGGGCTTGGAGAAACCAGCATTTTTAATTTGCCCACATGCCATTACCATGCAGAGAACCTATGCTCGGCCACACCTCTCTCAATCCCTAAGGACATGCTCCCACCAATAACTGGCCCCAGGGTGATTTGTGGGGCTGGATGAGAAGTGCAGCCAGAGTTTTATTGCCATTAGACATTGGGTTAGGCCTGACCAGCCTCAGCTGCACATCTCTCATGCTGAGGCGGGAGAGGAGCAGAGGGGTGCTGCTGGCCCCTGCTGGCCCCTGCTGCCCCAAGTCATGGTCCTGGGAAGCTCAGCTGTCCCTATTCAATGCTCCGTTCTTCAGAACTGCAATCCAGAGGCATTTGATAGCTAAGCTACAGCGGGTTCCAATGCCTTTTTATAGGTCTTCCCCTACCCCCAACCCCCTTCGTCACTTGTTTCAAAATCTTAAAAAGGCAGGACAAGTTAGAATGGGGGGAAGGGACAATCCTCCATTTCGCTGTTCCCAGACTGAATCCTTACTTGCGCACCTGCACCCCTACGCCCCCCCCAGATTGGCTGGTGAGGGAAGGGTCCTGGGCCAGATGTCCACTGTTCCCAGAACCGCTCTCCCCACCTGTCTGACCGATCTCTATGGGGCCAGACTTCGGTGGTGGATAAGGCTAAAGATCTTCACCCACTTCGAAGCTTCCAGGCCTCAGTTAAAGCCAATGAGTGAGAGGGAACCCTGCAGAGCAAAGAGGACAGTGTGGTCTCTTCCACCCACGGGCATTCCAGGCAGTGGGTAGGTAAGACACCAAGCCTGTGATGGACAACCGAAACCAGTAGCTCTTACTAAAAGCACTTGCTCCAAGCGTGTGTGTCTCTGTGCATGTTTGTACCTTGAGAGCCCCAGTTCGAAGGCAGACCCTCATGTAGCTCTTAGTATATGAGGTACCAGCTCCTCAGCCACTCGAGCAGGGACTCTCCGTGAGGGACAGTTTGGCCGCTCCAGGAGACATTCGGCAGGCTGGAGACGACGGTTTTGATGATCGCAAACCGGCAGGAGACTGGGAGCTACTGGCATTTAGTAGGTAGAGGCCAGGGAAGCTACTCGACATCCTGCCATGCACAGGGCAGCTCCCACCATATCCAGCCCCAAATGCCTGTCGTGCCGTGGTTGAGAAACGCTGCGCTCGACTCCCACAAGCCTGCTCTGCCTCACAGCCTGAAAAGGTCGCTGATAATGTTCTCTCCCGAACTAGGATTCAGGGGGATTCCTCTTTGATCTAAGAACCTCCCTGGTAAGCCAACAAGAATGAAGAGTGTGCAGTGTGTGCCTTTAGGACTCCAGCTAGGAAACCAGATGCTGGTAGAGCTGGTGGGTTTCAGGAACCCTTCTACTGTGTTTCGTGTTGGGGTGGATTTGGGACACTTCTCTTTAGCACGTGATATTTGTGATTGTAGCTCACCTTCAGGAAATAAACAGAAATGCTCAGGGTGTTAGTGCTAGGGAAACATCCCTACGGGAGAACACTGATGTGTAAATATTCATCCAGCTTTGAGGTGGCCAGCCCTGTGTGAGACAGAAAGGGAGAGAGAAAAATCCAGGCTGGGGTAGGGGTGGGGTTTCAAGAAGGTGATGCTATGGAAAGTGTTATGACTCGCGTTGTAGTGAACAGTGTGGGGTTTGAAGTCAAGGGACCTCAGCTGCAGCTCCCCTCATGAAGTCAGGCTACTCACCCTGTGTTTACCTCCATTAGCGCCTCCGAAAATTTGGGACAGTCACCTCTACTTACAACAGCAGGGTTGTTGTGAAGATGAAACCAGTTTACATGTGTGAAAATGCTTTGAGGGGCGCCTGGGTGGCTCATTCGGTTAAGCATCTGCCTTAGGCTCAGGTCATGAACTCAGGGTCCTGGGATCGATGACGGTCTTCTCACTCAGCAGGGAGTCTCCTTCTCCCTCTCCCTCTGCTCCTCACCACCCCCCACCCCCGCTTGTGCGCACGTGTGCTCTGTCTCAGATAAATAAATAAAATCTTAAAAAAAACAAGAAAGAGGGAGAGAGGGAGGAAGGAAGGAAGGAAGGAAGGAAGGAAATGCTTTGGAAACTGCCCGCATGGCACAAATGTTATTCACTGAGGACATGAATTTTAACTAATGATTCCAGTATTTGTCCAGTCCTTTTAATTTGCCAAAGGCATTGAAATCCCAGTTAGTTCATCTAGAAAGTATAGGCTCTGCGTAGGGAAAGAAATGGGTGGGGGTGGGAAGGGTCAGCAGAACGCAGGGGCAGAATGATACTCAGTATGGCAGCAGGGAGGGAGGAAGGGGCAGGTACCAGAGGGCCTGGAGTGGAGACTGTCCTTATTTGTAGGGCCCCTTAAATCCCCTCTTTCGTTCCCGCTTCCCAAGCCTCCCACAGCCAGGCCTGCTTGGCCCATCCACCTGCTATCTGTGCGGCCCACTGGCCCTCTTTAAATGTGTCCTAGGGTTATTATCCTTGCCTGTGGACATTGTTTTGAAAGCCCAGACCCTGCCCTCTCAGTCCTTGTTTGTGGGTGATGAAGAGCAGAGGGGCACCACCCATCCTACTTTTCCAATTCTGGGCACTTAGCTCAAGGCCAAATCACGATTTCTTTTTCCCTGGAATTGAATGACCAGAGCAAGGGAAAACTCAGACTTATTTCTGTCTCTCTGTAAAACTCTTCCTGGAATTGAGGAGGGCACGTTCTGCATGGAGCACTGGGTGTTATGCACGAACAGTGAATCATGGAACACTTCATCTAGAACTAATGATGTAATGTATGGGGATTAACATAAGAATTAAAAAAATAAATAAAAATAAATAAATAAAATAAAAATAAATAAAAATAAATAAAAAAACAAAAACAAACAACTCTTCCTGGAGGCAGCATTTCTTATTGGAGGTGTAACTTCCAAAGTAACCTCAAGAATTCTGTGACGAGGCTGCATAGGTGGTCCATTGCCCAGAAGCACCATATCAGTTGTTGACACCAAGACAACATGTGGGCTTTTGCCCCTGGCGAAGACTAATGGTTTGCTTATGGAAATGATAGCTGCCGTTCATCACACGTCTCCCACGTGGGAAGGGCTGTGCTCTGTAGTGGACATTGTCCCTAATCCTAACAACTGGCAAAATGATGGACCTAGCCTTGCCTTACAGATGAAGAAACTGAGACTCAGAGTTGTTAAGACACTTGTCCAGGGTTGCACAGCCTGGCAGAGTGAGACCCTGAACCCATGAGCATTTGACTCTGGAACCCAGCTGGGCTCACCCCAGGGCCCCTCCCCTCCTCCCCACTCATCCTCTTCCGGGCCCTCGCCAGAGACTGCTGTGCCAGGGTTGAGGAGAGCCTTTTAGTTTAAAGAAAGTGTGTGAGCATGTGTGTGTGTGTAGAGGGTGTACTATTGGGTTTGGATTAGTACAGGGTAAGCTACTAGATCATCTTCTCAGGGTTAAGAAACGCTATAGCTAAAAGTTAAATCAGCATTGTTGAGTATGGACAGATATTACCCATGACCCTTCGAGTGTCGGGCAGATGGTTTTAATTCATTCACTCCCCAGATACTCCTGGAGGCCATGTCCTAGGGAGTATTGTGTGTGATGCTGTAAGCGATGGGGATGAAGGGGGCAAGATCACCGTCTGGGAGCCCTTGGTCCCTTGATGAGCCCTGCTTGTCCCATGACTAGAGCAGGCAGAACTTGACCCTCGGTGATCAGTTCTTTGGACACTTTGGCTGGTTGTGCTGTTTTGCGTGTCCCCCACAAAATGACGAGGGGCGCTGGTGGTGGTAGGGGTGACTATAAGCGCGTGCTCTCCCTGGAGATGATCGCCTGGACGCCGACCGGGGAGGAGCTCGTGCAGGTGCAGTGAACCAGCAGTACCCTAACTGCAGAGCTCCTCCTCTGCTCACTTGGGGGTGCTCGCGAGACCTCCTCTAACCAGCTGCCTTGTGTTTTCTGTCCCCTGTGCAGTACCTGCAGATGAAGTGGCCCCTCCTCGATGTCCCCTCCAGCGCCACAGTCAAGGACACCAGGTCACCATCTCCAGCACACTTGGTAAGTCTGTTTCCCCTTCAAGTGCCGGAGGGACACTGTCACTCACCTCAGCCCATGGCATTGCGTCCCCTCCGCCTTCCCGAAGCTGATGGGGCCTGGCGGTGCTGCTTCAAGTGTGTGTGCCTCGGGTGGAAGGCTGAGCGGTCAGGGGTGGAGCAGGGTTACCTGTGTGCTCTTCCGCCCCTCCCACCTCAGCACACGCACACCTACCACCTGGGATGGATGGTGTGTGATTAGCCATGCCGGCCCCGCCCTGCCTGGCAACCCTGGTCCTTCCCGCCACCCCCTCCCCCCGGGCCACCCAGGCAGCGGTGCTGTCCTTTCCCTCTGCTGGAGCTCCTTCTGCCTTGCCACTTCTCCTCATAGCTGCAGATGATTACAGTTGAAGAGGCTCTTTCGTACAGGATTTATAGAAAAGAATTAATTAAAACATATGCAAACAAGAACCCCAGCAGGGCCATGGAGGCCTTTGTGCCAAGCCCTGTGGCAACTCGGGCCCCAAAGGAAGATCGGGATGGTCCTGGGACGGGGGGAGCAGTGGGGTCCAAGCAGGTCTCGCCTCTGCGGGGCTTGCAGGGGACTGACATCCAGAAGAGATGGTCCTGGGATATTGCATTCTAGGACTTTTTCTTAGGAGCTTGGGCATCCCTAGTCTTAAGACCCACATAACCCCGCAAGCTAACTGGTGTTATGCACTGTACAGTGAGCCTCAGAATCATAGAGGGTGCAGCTAGAAGGAAACCCACTGGCATGACCTACGCATTTTACAGACAAGGAGACGTGGGGAAACATGGTGTTGTTTATAATTTTTTTTTTTTTTAAGATTTTTATTTATTTATTTGAGAGAGAGAGAGCACGAGAGGGAAGAGGGTCAGAGGAAGAAGCAGACTCCCTGCTGAGCCGGGAGCCCGATGCGGGACTCGATCCCGGGACTCCAGGATCATGACCTGAGCCGAAGGCAGTCGCCCAACCAACTGAGCCACCCAGGCGCCCCGAAACATGGTGTTGTTTAAAACATTGTTATGGGGCGCCTGGGTGGCTCAGTCTGTTAAGCGTCTGCCTTCGGCTCAGGTCATGGTCCCAGGGCCCTGGGATCGAGCCCCGCATCGGTCTCCTTGCTCAGCAGGGAGCCTGCTTCTCCCTCTCCCTCTCCCTCTACCGCTCCCCCGCTTGTGTGCGCTCTCTCTCTCTCTGTCAAATAAATAAATGAAAACCTTTTAAAAAAATTGTTATGGAAAATTTCACCTGTGCCCTTCACCCACATTCCCCCTCGTACTACACTGGGTTGTTTTAAAGTAAATCCCAGACATATTATTTCATCTCGTTCAGAACATTTTAAGATACCCTGACAGCTCTTTTTCATTAAAAGCTTAGAGTCTAGTTGAGGAGAAAGAAGATGTAAGTAGAAGATAAATAAAGGCTCGGTGAGCCCGTATGATTTGCAGTAATCGTGCGAACGGCTTACGGAGGCAGAGCCCTTGCAGGTTTATAAAGTACATCATGTGTAGTTCTCAGGTGATGGTCCCTGCCGTCCACTGGGGAGACAAGTGGGGAGAGCTGTTTCCACCATCTCTGGGAGAGACCAGCAACTGTGTTGGGAACAGTGAGCTGTGTGGTGCGGGCTGCCCCTGAGAGGCTCTGTGGCCGCACACCAAGGCCTGAGCAGCCCCAGGAATAGGCCAGGGTGGTGTCTCTGGTCCCCCAGGGTCCCATTTGGGACGGCCGAACGCAAGGTCCCAGTGCCCTCTAGTGGTCAGTCGCGGTGGCGGACATGGCACCCCACATCCACCCTGCCACAAACCTGGCCTGTCCCCTCCCGGCACAGCTGTCTCTCTACAAGTCTCTAGTCTTTGCTCATCCCCCACCCATCCTGCGGCGTCGCCCAGCCCACTCCAGCGGACCCCGAGACGCAGGGCCCTCCCTCCCCTCCTCCCTCCACATACTGTCTCTGCACATTGTCTAAAATCTCCATCTACTTTTAGAGGAAGTGAGTTCCCTTTCAAACTAGCATGGGTACTCATTGAGCTTCCCGTCCTTTCGGTTGCCCAGAGCCATCCATCTCTGAAAAATAAAATAAAAACCCTGGGTCCAGCCCTCCTCCTCCTGCGAGCATTATCTTATTTCCCTTGCGGGTGTTCACCACCGGCTTCTTCCACGAGAGCCCGACTCGCACCTCCACCACCGCATCCTTTGTTCTGCCGATCTCCTGCAGCGTGGCTCAGCTCGGCAACTGCCACCTCGTGCCCGAGTCCAAGCAGTGCCCCTGCTGTTGCTCAGCGCAGGTGGGCATCTGTCAGTTTTTACAGCCCTCTGCTTCCTGGACTCCTCCTTTCACTCCACCAGGCTCCTGTACGCAGAGATACTAACAGTTCTTTGCCCTCTCTAAGCTTTCGTTCTCTTTCTAGACTCTTTTCCTTAAGTGAATTAAGGTACCCATTCTCACTTAGTGAGTGACATAAAGATGTATGAAATCCCTAAACTCTCAACAAGGTTCCATGCCTGTAGCTCCAACAGCCAAGCAAACATTCATCCGTCGCAGGAATGTTCGCAGACGCTAATTCAGCGTGGTGGTGGAGCCAGGGGCTCCTTACTTTGTCAGACTGGAGAAGCTTGAACAGTTGACACATTGCACTGTAGATAACAAAATGGCTCATTTTCTAGTAAATTGTGGATTACCACACTGTGTATTCTAATATAGAAAAACAGAGGGGCACCTGGCTGGCTCAGTCAGTGGAGTATGTGACTCCTGATCTTGGGGTCGTAAGTTCGAGCCCCACACTGGGTGTAGAGATTACTTAAAATCTTAAAAAAAAAAAAAAAAAAAAACACAGCACAGGGGCACCTGGGTGGCTCAGTTGTTAAGCGTCTGCCTTCGGCTCAGGTCATGATCTCAGGTCCTGGGATCCAGTCCTGCATCAGGCTCCCTGCTCAGCGGGAGCCTGCTTCTCTCTCTTCCTCTGCCCCTCCCTTCTGCTCGTGCTCTCTCTCTCTCTCTCAAATAAATAAAATCTTAAAAAAAAAAAAAAAAAAAAGCTGAAACACACCTCAAAAGCTTAAGAAACATGTATTGGGGGAAACCTTAACGTTACCTTGCAATGCTACAGATACGGAGAAGACCCCCATTCTCAGTTTTCACGTCGGAGCGTCTCATTCCGATTCTGAGATATACGTGTGTGTAGGAGCAAAGCCTGACACAGTCAGGGAGCACCATCTGTGTGTCGGAGGGTGTTAACACCGTGGGCTTGAACCCCAGCCCTGCCTCTTCCTATTGGTGCAGCCTTAGCCAAGTGACTTCATCTCGCATTGCTTTGGTTTCCTTGTCTATAAAATGGGAACCAGAAGAGCACTTGACCTCAAGAATTGTGTGTAAGTGAGCCCATGCGTTGTGATGATTTTAGAATTGTGCCTGGCCCAAGGTAAGCCCTCGGTGATGGTCAGCTCACTGCTGTTGCTCACTGTTGCTACCACCCACCACTGCTGCTCTTTTTAAGACCAGGAAAGAGCGATCAAAGTACTGTTTAATGAGCAGACCAAGAGGTGAGGAGGGCCTGCATTAGGGGCCAGCGCAAGTGGACAGATCGAAAAGGTAATAGATAATGAGCCCTATAGAATCTCACATCTACTCTGCCAAGTTTATGATTTAATAGGTCTGGGGTGGAATTGTTATCTTAGTTTTTTAAGCTTCCCGGGAGATTCTAAGGGGCAGGATGGAGAATCATTGCCCTAATTGTAAATCAGAGTCGAACGGGAAGAAGGAGTTAGAGACGATCCCAGTTTACTAGGTGCTCGCTTCTCGAAGCTGGAGCTCTAAGCAGGACTTGGAGGTTTCCGGGGGTAGTTACGGAGGTCTGGACCCTGGCGTTTTTATTAGAAATTTGAAAACACTCAATTAGGAGGTTTCATTTAGAATCACAAGCAAAATATTTTAAGATGAGGTTTGCCCTGAGAGAAGGGCAAATGAAGGAAACAGCCTGCCTACTTGGCAGAGATTTAGTGAGTCATGTCAAAGCTGCCTGTCAAGGAAATGTGTATAAACAAGCCGTAACCGGGCCAGGGTGGGGATGGAGTTAAGTGTTATTACTACTTGGATTTTATGCTTTAAAAACAAGCTCTAAGAATGGAATAGCTGTGATATTTTATATGTAACGACTTGTAATATCTGATCACTGTGATCTCCTTGCATGTAGACTGTTATCCAGACCCCTCGCTGCGGCCCCCATGTGCCTGGCCCCCGTCTTTCCCTCCTCTCTCCCTGGAGTACTGTGCCCAGCCACACAAAACAAATAGATGCACTTCTAGAACATAACCAACTCAAAGATAGGAATCACGTCTGCTCTGCTCACGTTCGTTTACCCCGTGCCTGTTAGAATGCCTAGCACAGGGTAGGTGATAACGGAACCCCTATGGATGAATGGAAGAATAACTCATCAGGGGAAAGGTGATATAGCCTATAAGCCCCTCTCTCTCTCTTGCTCCATTCCCTCTTCTCATATGGGACCTTTTTTTTTTTTAAGTCTTTTTTGAAACCATGAAGGTAAGGCTTGTGCTATGTAGAACACTTGGGAAGATGCCAAAGTGCCCAGAAAAAGACCTACACACGTTTTGTGATACAGCACTTCATTCTCTTCTGTTTGTGCATGCACCTGTAAGGTGCTTTCTAGAAGATGACCAAAATGCTTCCTTTAAATAGTAAACACCCCGTTTTGCCGTTAAACATCGGGCCACTCTCAGAAACAGCTTACCGAGCCTCGTGTCCAAGGTCCGCTTGTCAGGCCAGTGCCTGGAAGCCCTCCTTCTGAAGAAGGGCCGCCTTGCTGCTCTGCCTTTGAGCCGAGAAGTCTGGCTTTGCTGAGCATGCCAGTTCTCAATTTAAAACATTTATTGAGATGTCCCTTTTAAAATTGCACAGAGGTTCTCCATCTTCTCAACAGTACACCTGCTGTGGACCCAAAGCACTTCAAAACTCACCCCATAGCCTGTTGCTGCTCTGGTCTGCCTCCAATACCGATTTCAATTCTTACTACACAGTATTAACTTTTTATTTTGACTAGTTTTTAAACTTGCAGAAAAATTACAAGAATAATACAAGGAACTCCCATATGCTCTTTATCCAGATTCGGAAATTTTGCCCTATGCTTTGCCCCTCTCTCTCTCTCTCTGTATATATGTGTGTGTGTGTATACATCCACATATATGTATGGATTTTTTTTTTTTAAAAAAAACAATTTGAGAGTAAGTTGGAGACATTGTACCCCTTTACCCTTGAATACTTTGGATGTATTTCCTAAGAATGAAGATACTGTCTTAGAATGACCACAGGACAATTATCAAAATCAAGACATGAACATTTCATATTCCTCTCTAACCCACAATATATATTCAGATTTGGGCAAATGTCCCTAATAGTGTCCATTACGGCCATGTGCTTCTCCCTGGCCAGAGCTCAATCCAAGATCACATGTGGCATTTACTTGCCATGTCCCTTGTCTCCTTTGCTGTAGCAGGGTTCCTCAGCCTTTGTCTTTCCCGACTTTGACATTTTTTGGGACGCACAGAGCAGCTATTTTGTAGACCATCCCTCCATTTGGGTTTGTTTGTTTCCTTGTGGTTGGACTCCGGTCATGTGTTTTTGGCAAGAACCCTACTGCACTGATGTCGTGTCCATTCGTCCCCATAGCAGGGATGTCAGCTTCAATCATTCAGTTAAGGTGGTGTCTGCCATGTGTATCCACTGTGACCTTGCTCTCTCTCCGCTTGTAACTAATAAGTGCTCTCTGTGGGGAGAGGCTTTGAAGCCATGTAAGTGTCCTGTTTTTCATCAAACTTTGATGATTACCTACTTCCATCCCCTTGTTAGTTTCTGCTACTGAGCATTTAGCTTTGGGGAATTCTTCCTCCTATCTTCCCGCTCATGAATCTTACCGTAGAGCAGAATGGACATGGTGACAAGTCCAATCCACGCATTGATGACCCTCACAGAAAAGATGGCAATGGCTAGAGAGGCACTAAAAAAACCAATCGACAAATAGTGTTCTTGACAAAGAGACCAAACCAACGAAAACGATAAAAGGCAATAAATAGAAGTGAAACTGGGCTTTAAAAACAGACACTTGAATTTATAGATTGGAGGAGTTCACCTGAATTCTAGAAAGGAAATGAAAATTGGCATTCACCTATGGCATCCCGACAACGATTTGAATTGTGAGGGTTTAAGCATTTTTTCCTACAAGCATTTATGCAGGAAAAAAAAGGGCC
Source organism: Leptonychotes weddellii (assembly GCF_054177405.1). NCBI lineage: Eukaryota > Metazoa > Chordata > Mammalia > Carnivora > Phocidae > Leptonychotes > Leptonychotes weddellii. Next base: position 86,920,615 of record NC_138378.1, read on the forward strand.
AGTGTCAAAGAAACAGAAGTAAAGGTAACATCAGGGTTTTCTTTTGCCATTTGCGATGCCGGCAAACACTGGGACAGGGAGAGTTTTGATAAGGAGAAATTTATCCCAAGAATTTTATGTGCAACCCTATTTGCAAGGACCTCAAAAATATGGCCCTGCTTAGAAGGACCCAAAACACATTCCAGTTCCCTAAACATTCTCTCTCACCCATTGCCTGGCTTTGTCTTTACGTCTTCTGTGGCTTGCCACCTATGAGGAGCTCAGAAAGCATTTAATACGGTAGTAGAGACCCTCCTGTCCTCATTTTCTTCTCTGCTCCAGTCCACTGGCGTCCTTGTGGCTCCTCAGACATGCCAAGCATCTCACAGCCACCATGTTGCTCTTCCTTCTGCCAAAATGCTCCTCCCCCACCTGTCCGCGGGCCCCACCCCCCACTTCCTTCAGGTGTTTATTCAAAAGTCATTTTCTCCTCAAGGCTTTCCCTGTTCAACCCCTTGCCCCTGACTTAGCGTTTCTCCTTAGTGTTTCTCAATATCTAAGACATTATTTTTTAATTTTGCTTATTGTCCATCTCTCCAATTAGAACATAGGTACTATGAGAATCGGTATTTGTGTCTAAATAGACGAGTCTCTAGAGCATTCGCAAGACCCGGAGCAGTACCTGGTGTATAATAGGTACAACAAAATAAACACCTGTTGCTCCCACCCCGCCGTGGTGAGACAAGAAAGGAATTTATCTGGTTGCTCCTATTGCTGTGATTAGTGTTTTCTGTAGGACCAGCTAGTTCAGCACTTCATCCATGCGATCAGAGGCCCAAGATTCTTTCCATCTCTGCTCGATCAGCCTCCAACCCTTTGGCTGCCCAACTCAGTGCCTGCTGTGTAGACAGTCTCCACAGACATTTATCCAATAAATAAAAGTGTGGGTTTCCATTTCTCTCAGCAGAGGAAAATTCTGTATAGGAAACATACATTCAGACTTCCTTTCTTTAATAAGATACAATGACAGAATGGTAAGGAGTATATGTTTTGCCTTTCAAGTAGTATTTGTTAGAGTAGAGAGTGTATGTGTGTGTGTACATACAGAGAGAGAGAGAGAGAAATGAGGTCCCACCAACTTAAATTAGGTTCCTCTGTGGCCCTAGTTCTACTATATATAAATCTTTCAATCTTATTTTCTGTACTACCAACCGGCCATCTCCCTCTGGAATATTTTACTAATTTTAAGAAAGACATGGGGGTAATTTAGGGACAGATGGTCAGAAAATAGTGAGGAGTCCAGAGACTGTGGCCAATGAGGGAAACAAAGAGAAGACCTCAGAGAACAAGGTATTTCTCTTCCAACACTTGATGCGCTCTCATTAGGTAGAGGAAATATTTATTTAAGTGATATGCTGATGTATAGGGATAGGAAAGAATTGTGGAAGGAGCTTAAGGAAGGATCTCCTAGGACCTGCAGTGGGACATATGCAAAGAAAATTGTTCTCTGTCCAAGCTTGAGCAGTGAATTCAGTTGGTTATCTCTAAAAAGCTGTGCAGACACAGGATGTTCCATTGAGGGTAGGGGGTGGGAGTGAAAACACCGTCCCTTACATCTCAATCTAAAATCATTAGGAAGAAGTTCATCTTTACTCTATGGATAATGTGAGGGGATCGACGGTAGGAATTTCACCTACTTGCTGGTTTTCAGCGTACTGCAGTTCACCTGAGCCCAGCTATGTGGATTTACACATTACTAACTTTTAACTAAAATAACCCATAAGGAAATATACAGGTAGCTTCAAAAGATTCCTGCAATATCCTTAAATTGAAAATATTACTGCTTAAGAGCACAAACCACCAGCCAGCAAACAAAACACGGCAGAACTGATACTTTTAGTTGTATGACCAAAAAAATTTGGAGACCCCTCCCCCCACCCCTGGCCTAACTAATCATCTGTCACAGATAGAATCGGGGTAACACTGAACATTGCGGCCGGAGCCAGCAAGTCCTTGGAAATCCTCCTTCTTGGGCCATTGAATGTTCTCAGCAGATAGCCCTGCCTTGGGGGAAACAGGTCCCCTTCTGGCCCCCACAGAGAAGGTCGCCTCCAGCAGTGAACAGCAAATGGATGTAGGTAGAACAGATTTCTTAAATGTATAAAATCAGATACAGTCAGCAACCCAGAGGACTCTCAGTATCTTCCCTGGGCAGTCTGTTGGCGAGTCTGTGGCTGCTTGTGAGTGGTACCACAAAGTGAAGGCTCATCTTTGCCAGATCTACAAAACTTTATGCTTCTGATATCTGAAATCAGGATCGGGAAGAAAAGAGAATAGTGTGGGAACAGTAGGAGCCAGGAGGCTCTGTGGAGGCCTCCAGCAAGTTCCTGAGACAAGCAGGAGAGGGATGGAGGAGAGGGGCCTTGTGGAGAGGTGGTTTCTCTGTCTATGTTGGAGCTGTGTGGTGCTAGCTTTACTTTGACCTTGAATTTAAGTCCTGAATGGTGGGAGACAAGGCACTGTTTCCTCGGGGACAAGGAATTTAAAGAAGGTTGGCTACGGGACGCCTGGGTGGCTCAGTCGGTTAAGCGTCTGCCTTCAGCTCAGGTCATGATCCCAGGGTCCTGGGATCGAGTCCCGCATCGGGCTCCCTGCTCCACGGGGAGCCTGCTTCTCCCTCTGCCTCTGCCTCTGCCTCTCTCTATCTCTCATGAATAAATAAATAAAATCTTTAAAAAATAAAGAAAGAAAGAAGGTTGGCTTGCACCAGCTCTAGAAACAGACTAAAATGTTCGAGAGGCACTTGAACTGGAAAAGGGTTGGGTCTGCGTGACTGCAGAAGGATTCAGGCCCGAGATGGCTCTGAGATGCTCTCCAGATAAATCTGGCCTCGGCTACAGTGCTGAGTGAACCCTGTGCCTCCGCCTGCGCACATTGTTTGCGCGGGGTTTTCCACTGAGAGGTGTAGACTGGTTCCCAGCATTCCTACCCTTGGCCTGAGTGTATGCTGTAGACATCCTGCTCCTGAGGGTAGCTGAGGAGAGTAAAGAACGGAAACTTTTACTGGAACGGTAGCCTCCAAGGAGAGCCTTCCCTGGGTCAGCTCCAAAGAGAGCAATTCTCGATTATCGGTGCCAGAGGCTGCCTCTTCCCAGACTGACTTAGGAAGAGTTTACCCTCCTTTCTCTTTCTGTGAACCCACCACCTCCCAGTCCATTTTCTAGACAATGATGCCACCTAATGGGAACCAAGAATAACTCACAGAGCATTTAAGTGAGGATACTTACACTTTTTAATGTAACTCACATTTCCCGGCCTTGTCCTTTGCTACCTATTCAGTGCTGTGTACCAGCTTCTGATGGGGCCAGACTCAACAGCACATGGGCAGTCAGGGTTTCATAATGCTAGAAAGTATGTTTAGATGGGTATACATACATACATTAAAGAATCACATTGTACACTTCAAATATATTACACTTTTATTTGTCAGTTATACCTCAGTAAAGCTAACAAACGGGGGTGCCTGGGTGGCTCAGTCGGTTAAGCGTCTGCCTTCGGATCAGGTCATGATCCCGGGGTCCTGGGATCGAGCCCCTCGTCGGGCCTCCCTCTCCCTCTGTGCTCGCTCTCTCTCGCTCTCTCTCAAGTAAACTATAAAAACATCCTTTAGGGGCACCTGGGTGGCTCAGTTGGTTAAGCGACTGCCTTCGGCTCAGGTCATGATCCTGGAGTCCCGGGATCGAGTCCCGCATTGGGCTCCCTGCTCGGCAGGGAGTCTGCTTCTCCCTCTGACCCTCCCCCCTCTCATGTGCTCTCTCTCATTCTCTCTCTCTCAAATAAATAAATAAAAATCTTTAAAAAAAAAAAAGAAGAGAAAAACATCTTTTAAAAAAAGCTGAAAGGGCGCCTGGGTGGCTCAGTTGGTTGGGCGACTGCCTTCGGCTCAGGTCATGATCCTGGAGTCCCGGGATCGAGTCCCGCATCGGGCTCCCTGCTCGGCAGGGAGTCTGCTTTTCCCTCTGACCCTCTCCCCTCTCATGCTCTCTCTATCTCATTCTCTCTCTCAAATAAATAAAATCTTTAAAAAAATTTTAAAAAGCTGAAAACATTAATTTAATAAAAGATGGTTATAAATGATGTAAATCGATAAGTAAAAAACCAGATCTATAAAGAAGTAGAAATGAATGGAGATACACCAAAATGTGGGTTAGGCTAGTGTGATTATGTTTTCTTTTCTCTCTTTTTTTAAAGGTTTTATTTATTTATTTGAGAGAGAGAGGGAGAGCATGAGCAAGGGCAAGAACAGAGAGGGAGGGAGAGGGAGGGGGAAAGAGTCTCAAGCAGACTGCATGGAGGACGGAATCTGATGCCCAGCTCAATCCCACCAACGGGAGATCATGACCTGAGCCAAAACCAAGAGTCTATCGCTTAACTGACTGAGCCACCCAGGTGCCCCTGATTGTGTTTTCTAAATGCTGTATAATACAGTTTGTATTTCTTTCTTCTGTATTCACCATAAGTATCCTTTTTAATATAGACAGTAATTAAAGTTGGAAAATACAGAAAGAGAAACAAGAAAAAAAATTACCCATAGTTCCACCACTCAAACATACCTACTGTTTACATTTTGGTGTGCTTCTGGTCTTTTTTTTTTTAAACATAGAGTTTTATATATTTTTTAAAAATTGTAATCATTCTGGGGGCTCCTGGGTGACTCAGTTGGTTAAGCATCTGACTCTTGATTTTGGCTCAGGTCATGATCTCGGCTCAGGTCGTGATCTCAGGGTCATGAGTTCGAGCCCCGCATCGGGCTCTGCGCTCAGCACAGTCTGTTTCTCCCTCTCGCTCTCCTCTCCCCACTCACACACACTCTCTCTCACACACAAATAAATAAAATCTTTTTTTATTTTATTTTATTTATTTGACAGAGAGAGAGACAGCGAGAGAGGGAACACAAGCAGGGGGAGTGGGAGAGGGAGAGGGAAAAGCAGGCTTCCTGCTGAGCAAGGAGCCCGAGGCGGGGCTCGATCCCAGATCCCAGGACCCTGGGACCATGACCTGAGCCGAAGGCAGACACTTAATGACTGAGCCACCCAGGCGCCCCCAAATAAATAAAATCTTTAAAAAAAAATTGTAATCATTCTGTGTAATTCTTTTATCATTTATTATCACTTTAATAATAATTCTGTTGCTTTTATGATACTAAAAATCATCCTTTAGACAAAGCTGTTTCCAGGAAACCCAAATGCATCATTTAGATACATTAGGTTCCAAGAAATCTGACCTTAAAATAATTTCTATACTCTTATTTGCGCTATATGTTCATGTACATGGAGACACCTTCGAAAGCCAGCAAGGAAACAGGGGAAAAATAATTTTAGAGTTTGTAGGCAATGTCAAAGGAGCCCCCGGTGGTTGGGAGGTGATAGGAAGTTGTTCCAGTGGGGTCCCGAAGCGCCTGGTCATGTGCCGGCGCCACCTAGTGGTTACGGTTATGAACAGTCTGAATTCTCTGCCTCCCATCTGCGGGTCTGGGAGCTGGCATCCTGGTTGGGGACCTTGCTCCAGTACCCTGCCTCTTGTCTCTGCTTAACCGACTGGAAGTAGAACAAGAATACTGTCAGCACGGATACATAAACGTACAGATTGGAGTTTGCGTTATGAACACCAAATGGGCACCGTGAGAAAGGAAAAAAGGGTTCCCAGAATCTATGAAATGAAAAATTCAAATGGGAAGACAGCAGTTTGGAATTCTAGCCCTTGGGCTGCCTGCAAATCATTATCCATCTTGCAGATCTCTTTTTAGAGCAAATCTCTTCTCCACTTGTAACTCATTTACCTTATTATGCAAAAAAAAGAAAAATGTATGTCAGTTCTTTCTCTCTGACAGATATGTTTTGATTGGGCTCTTGGGGACACAGGTATTACCAGAGAAAACCCTCTGGTTTGTTAGAGCCGCAAAGGGCCGGTATGAATCCAGTTCTGCCATTTATTAGCTCTGTGTTCTGAGCTAAGCCACTTAATCCTTCTGAGCTCAGTTTTCTCATCCCGCAAATGGGGATAATCATAGCTAATGTGCTAAGTTATAATAAGGAGCAGATGTATTGCCTAGTGCTGTGCTTATAGTGGGGTGCTCAATATATTGTAGCTCTTTTGGGGCGCCTGGGTGGCTCAGCCAGTTAAGCATCTGCCTTCAGCTCAGGTCATGATCCCAGGGGCCTGGTATCAAATCCTCGTCAGGCTCCCTGCTCGCCCAGGAGTCGGCTTCTCCCTCTCCCTCTGCCCCTCCCCCCTGCCTGTGCACTAGCTCTCTCTCTCTCAAATACATAAAATCCTTTTTAAAAATTGTAGTTGTTGGGCCCCTGGGTGGCTCAGTTGGTTAAGCGACTGCCTTCAGCTCAGGTCATGATCCCAGGGTCCTGGGATCGAGTCCCACATCGGGCTCCCTGCTCAGCGGGAAGCCTGCTTCTCCAATCTCCCACTCCCCCTGCTTGTATTCCTGCTCTCGCTCTCTCTCTCTCTGTCAAACAAATAAATAAAAATCTTTAAAATAAATAAATAAAATAAAAATTGTAGTTGTTTTTATAAGAAAACTCCTTATTGTTAAGTCAGATGAGATTAAAACAATTTAATCCAGTTCACCAATTGTAGGACACACAGGTTTTTCCCATTTTCATATCTGAAATCAGGGTGCCTCAATGGCATGCCAGTGTTTTTCTTCTTCTTAATAGTTCTATAGAATAATGGTACTTCTTACATTCGCTGGTGTTTTAAAGGAAGAATGGTAATTAGGTAGCAGTGTTTGAAGTGCTACAGAGAGACCTGTTTTAAGTGCTCTTGGATTGTGTCTGAAAAGCCTGAACATGACAGCTGGTTCCATGAGGTCTGACGAGGACAATTCCCCACTGGTCTGTTCCCAGTCTCAGACTTGAACTTGTGAGCTACTATTTCTATGAAATCTATTTGGAAAGGGTGTGTTGAACCTTTTAAAGCTCACTGAGGTTACACAGAGCACAGCTGATAATTCAATAGCCTGGAGCATTTAGCACCGCACAGCATACATGAGGTGAATGTATGTTGTTTTGAAGAGGGGATTTTGGAGGGTGGGTGTAATCCCTCCTCTTAATTCTGTTGGTTCTTTCCCGATGTGTAGACTGCTCCTTTCTCTCCAGGGCTGTTTGAGGGCTGGATGGGCTGTTGCGTGGAAAATACCTGGCACGTATTGAACACAGTATATAACAGCAGGTTGGACTCTGTCTTCTTGGCAACTGTGCCTAGTCTTTTTCTCTCTGTCTTTCAGTCTAATAAAGTTCCTGTTGTTCAGCCCCCGCATCACATGCACCCGTTGACGCCCCTCATCACCTACAGCAACGACCACTTCTCCCCTGGCTCCCCTCCCACGCACCTCTCCCCAGAGATCGATCCAAAGACAGGTGAGTCATCCAACGCTCAGGCTGGCCCCCATGCAGAGCTCCAGTGGGCCAGGCTTGTCTTCTCGGGGAACATCACGGCCCTGGAATCAGGCAGCCCTGGCTTCAGGTCATGTCTCCAACTCCCAAGAGCCCATTACCTTGCCCACCAACGTTAGCCTTTTCATATTTTTCATCTGTGTTTCCTGTGTCCCTTTCACATCGTAGAGGCATTGTGAGGATAAAAGGAAATTATATGAGGCAATGCACAGGGCCTGGCTCCACAGTGGAGAATCTCTTAATACTTTGGGGGTGGACTGAGCTGGACGTGGCGGGAAATCTTCTGCATTGACCTTGAAGTCTAGCCCAGCTGTGGGCTGTGTCTCTGTGCCTCCCTTAACCAAGACCTTTGCCTTATACTGAACATTTTCAAAAGTAACCAGTCTGACCCGTCTTCTAAGTATAGCTGTAAAGCACTAAGGTTGAGCTGGCTTTTATTTATTTTTTTTAACTTGTTCACCAGAGCTGTCCATCCCAGGGAGACATAGCCTCATCAAATTCCCAGAGTGGTCATGGCTCAAAGCATTTTTGGAGCCCCTGTTTAAAGAGAAATCACAGTTACTGTAAGTTACAGATAATGAGGAGGACAAATGTGGCATAGAAATGCAAAGTTTACTTCTCCATGAATGGGGTAGGTTCTGAAGAGGAGGAGGAGTTAGCAGATGACTCGGGGGATATCTTGGGTCTCTCAGTCCAGGATTTCGAGGCCCTTTCTTGGATGACTCCTGTATAAGCAGCTGGAAATTACTCCTAATGACAGAGGTGGGATCCAGGTAGCCAGAGAGAAGCCGTGTTAGTCCTGCCTTCCCTGAAAATGTCCTTGACCCCAGCAGAGCTGGGGAGGTGACAGGGCCAGGGTACTGAAAGAAAGGCCTTCCAAGCTCCAGCACGCCTGGGGACATAGGGCAAGGGACTTCCAGTTTGGTGTTAGTTCCAGGTGCTGTGGTAGGGCCAAGGAACAGACTGACACGTGTCTCTTTGAAGCAGGAATCCCCCGGCCCCCTCACCCATCCGAGCTGTCTCCATATTACCCACTGTCTCCTGGAGCTGTTGGACAAATCCCCCATCCCCTCGGCTGGCTCGTCCCACAGTAAGGAAACTCACCGCCTTCCTTCCTTATGCCGAGCTCTGCCTCCTGTACCTGCAGCACCCCCACCCCCCACAGTGGGGTCTTCTCCCCAAAGCCCACGGCTCTTACTCGCACTTCCTCCTTCCTGCCCTTTATCATGCTTTCTTCCCAGCCCGCTCTCCTTCCCTGTCCTGAACAGTCCCACCATAGCCAGTGTGCTGACCAGATGTCCTTACTCCTGGCCCTTCTAGGCAAGGACAGCCCATGTACTCCCTCCCTCCTGGTGGCTTCCGGCACCCCTACCCTGCCCTCGCCATGAACGCCTCAATGTCCAGGTGAGTCCCGGGACTGGGTCTGGGAGCGTGACGTGGCCTTGTAGAGAATGGCCCTCTACGAGTGTCCTTGCCATTTCTGACCATTCAAAAAGCTTTCTCTGGCCCTAAACTAGGAGGCATGGGCTCACCTTTCCTCCCCACCCCTCTTTGCTAAGGGACCTCCTCGTGCCCCGTGGTCGGAGTGGAGGCCACAGACTCGGCCTCACTCCTTCCCCACCTCTCTAAGGGAAGAATTTCAAGGCCCTAGCCCTTAGCCTCCCACCACGTCCCCCCCACGTGCCAGGCTTCGTGGCACTGAAGCCAGGGGCTGGGAGAAGATGACTTTTTCCTGAAACGATGTCAGGAGAGGGAACAGTAAAGGGGGCTTCTGTCTCAGGGGCCAGATCTACGTGACAGTGGCACCTCTGGTGACAAAGGAGGTGCAAGCCCCAGCATACGCCCTTATTTCCCCACTGTGCCCCCTGGCCTCTGGCCTGCTCCACCTTCTTTTGCGTTCGGTTTTCATCCTACCCGCTTCCAGCATCAGATAGAGGAGGCCTGCGCATTTGTGCGGGAAGGGAGGTTTGTCGGGTGCTCGCGGGCCCGTGAACGCGCTCCCAGTCCTCAGAGGCTGCCCTGGCAGAGGCGTTTGCCCAGCTCTGCCGCCAGGGCAGGCGGCCACCGCGTCCTCTGCCGGGTGACAAGCATTCAGCCCGAACCCCTGTGTCGTCCCTTGTTTCCCACATGGTACACAGCCTGGTTTCCAGCCGGTTCTCTCCTCACATGGTGGCTCCGGCCCACCCTGGTCTGCCCACCTCAGGGATCCCCCACCCCGCCATCGTCCCCCCCATCGTCAAGCAGGAGCCGGCGCCCCCCAGCCTCAGCCCGGCCATGAGCGCGTGAGTATCAGGCGGCCTGGGTGCGGGGCGGCTGGTGTCTGAGCAGCAAACGCCGTGTACTTGGCCCCCCCGGGGGCCTTTAGCAGGCGGCCAGCAGCCTCCCTCCGCAGCATCCTCCTCTCTCCTGGGGATTGCTCCCACGCTCGCTGAGAGCCCCCTTTGCGCACAGTCAGGGGAGTTTGACGGGATTTGGGGGCCCAAAGAGAACCCGGGAGCGCTTTTGGCTTCCTTCCCCCTCCCCCACACAGGGGAAAATGTGAGCCCTGAAGGGAGGAATTTCGCCAGGTCACACTGTCACCAAGGCCAGGGCTTTGTCCGCTGAGCCATACAGCCAGCGGGAAAGCCCAAGTTAGCACCCCCTGGCGCAGGAGACCCCCTCTTGCTTCTGCCCCCTCCCTGTCACCTGTGGCCGGCGCCCCTCCCCACCACCTCTGCTCCTTCCTCAGGGAACTAGCCCCTCACAGGACACGGCCTGAGGCCATCCCGCGGCTGGGAGCCGCTCATGGGGGTGCTCAGGTGCTGCGAGCAGCCTGACCGGCCGAGCGCCCGAGCAGCTCCTGGCCGCTCGCCGGGGGCAGGCGGCCCTTGGCCTCAGCGAGGGGCGGGGGTCGCGGCCCGGGTGGCCACCGACGCGCGCTAACCGCCAGCTTTGTGCCTTCCCAGGAAATCACCCGTCACGGTGAAAAAGGAGGAAGAAAAGAAACCCCACGTGAAGAAGCCTCTGAACGCCTTCATGTTGTATATGAAGGAGATGAGGGCCAAGGTGGTGGCTGAGTGCACCCTGAAGGAAAGCGCGGCCATTAACCAAATCCTGGGAAGGAAGGTAAGGCCCGCTCTCGGCCCGGGCCGCGGGGGCGGCGTCCCCTGCACTCCTCGCTCCCTGTCACCTCTGACCCTCTCTCCGCAGTGGCACAACCTGTCCCGAGAAGAACAGGCCAAGTACTACGAACTGGCCCGGAAGGAGCGGCAGCTTCACTCGCAGCTCTACCCGACCTGGTCAGCCCGGGACAACTACGTAAGTGGCGCGGCGGGCCCGGAGAGCAGCCCCGGGGAGCAGGAGGCGGCCCCGCTTCCGGAGGCCTCTTAGGGCCCGGGAGGAGGCTGTCTTTCGCCTTCCGTTCTCAGGAGATCAGCAAGGACGTGGCTTTGGCGTCCTAAGGACCGACGTGAATTTGTACCCCTCTCATTTGAAGTGGACTCAGCCCTTGATTCTATAATTCAGGACGCCGCGCGAGCTGTGTCCGGGCTCTGGTTGGGGGGGGGCGGGTGTTGCGGGCCCAAGGGCTCCGAACCTGGGGCTCAGAGAGCGATGTGGAGCCCCGGCTGGCATTGCTAATAACTCCTCGAAAGTAGACAGGTTTTTGTATGTCTGTTCTCATTTGCTTTTTATTTCTGGTAAGAGGCTTCAGAGCTGTCTTAGATTTTCGGTGGGGCCTGAGTCCCCTCAGAAAAGATCAAGAACCACACTGCTCCAGGGCGGGAAATGGAAAAATAAGCCCGCGGGCACTGAAGGGATGAGGCCTTCCAAGAAGGCCAGGACCCCGGGTTGGAGGGAAGAATCGAGTGGGGACGGGAGGGCACCTTCCAGCAAGGCTCATTCTGCCTCCTCAGAGGCTTCCGTGGGTGCGTGACCCGAGCAGCTCCCCTCCGCCGCCGGCTCCCTCCCCCAGGGAGGGGCAGGGGCAGTATGGGCCATATCCTGTCCTCCCCCACTTCGGGTCTGGGAGTCCCCCCGAAAAGCCAGTCATTCTGCCCCTTGGTTACCCTTTCTGTGGCCATAATTTTCAGGGTAAGAAAAAGAAGAGGAAGAGAGAAAAACAGCTGTCACAGACACAGTCCCAGCAGCAAGTCCAAGAGGCAGAGGGTGAGTGAGTCCTTAGGAGGGCACCGGCTCTTCTAACTGCCATCACAGCGGCACCTGTCGTGCATCGTTCCGGGGTCTCTGTAGGGTTCAGCGACAGCGCTGTTTGATCGTAGCCACCATTCTCAGGGCCTCTGCCTCATGGGAGCCTCCTGCATACTCGGGTGGGTGTTATTATCGCCCCCTTTTATTTATTTAAAGATTTTTAAAATTTATTTGACAGAGAGAGACACAGCGAGAGAGGGAACACAAGCAGGGGGAGGGGCAGAGGGAGAAGCAGACCCCCCGCTGAGCAGGGAGCCCGATGCGGGACTCGATCCCGGGACTCCAGGATCATGACCTGAGCCGAAGGCAGCCGCTTAACCGACTGAGCCACCCAGGGGCCCCATCACCCCCTTTTAGAGATGACGAATAAAGAGGCTCAGAGAGGGTGGACCTTCCCAGTCACTCTGCTTGTTAAATGGCAGAGGCAGGATTTGATGCCACCACTTTCCCACGTCAAAATGTAGGCACTTTTCAATTCATTTGAGTTGCATCTTATTTGAGGGTTCTAAAAATCGATGTACCAGGCAAAAATGAATGGTATCTGCAATTATCTTTGAAATTCCCTCAGGAGCGGGGCACGTGAGAGATGGACATGCCACCTATTCGTGAACCAAATAGAAGCAGGTGTTCCTCCAAGGTTGGGTTGGTTGAACACCCAAGGAAATACTTTGCTTGGTTTCGGGGTCACTTTGTGCCAAAATTATGTACTGCGTCTTTTCACACCGGAATCTCACCTAGCATGGTGACCTCTCATCTCGTGCTCACTCTGGACATTACAGAACTGCTGGTACCAGCTAAAGTGCTTTTAATCTCTTTTCTCTCTCTCCCTCTCTCTCCCTCTCTCTCCCTCTCTCTCCCTCTCCGTCATCGATGTGATTTGTATATTTATTTACGTAGGCGTACACATAAGTGAAGGATGTACGTGCTGCACGGTCCCTTGTATACCTCCCCGCTCCGCAGGTGCTGTGCTATCTCCCATAGCACCACAAGCCAGAGATTTTAAAGCAAATCGAATGGAGATCCGTCTCCAAAAGGCTGAGATTTAGGCAGGGAAGGGGATGATGTGATAGCCTGAGTTCTCTTCCCTCCTATCAGATACCGAATAGGTCTTTGGCATTTTGGCATTGCCCCTTCTCAATGCTCTAGGTGTCCCCAGTGCGGCTTCCTCATCTTGAAAGCCTGGATTTCGGGCCCCTGCCCTTCCCTCCCAGTAGGCGTTCTTGTGTTCCGCCTCACCCCCAGTACTCGCTGCTCAGTCTTTCTTGTGTTTTGTCCCCATAGGTGCTCTGGCCTCCAAAAGCAAGAAGCCATGTGTTCAGTACCTGCCCCCTGAGAAGTCCTGTGACAGCCCTGCCTCTTCCCACGGCAGCATGCTGGACTCCCCGGCCACCCCCTCCGCAGCCTTGGCGTCCCCGGCTGCCCCCGCGGCGACGCACTCGGAGCAAGCCCAGCCCCTCTCCCTCACCACCAAGCCGGAGAGCCGGGCCCAGCTGGCTTTACACTCGGCTGCCTTCCTGTCAGCCAAGGCGACAGCCACTTCCTCCGGCCAGATGGGCAGCCAGCCCCCGCTCCTCTCCCGGCCGCTCCCCCTCGGGTCCCTGCCCACAGCTCTGCTGACTTCTCCCCCCTCCTTCCCGGCCGCGCTCCATGCCCACCAGGCCCTCCCAGTCCTCCAGGCCCAGCCTCTTTCCTTGGTCACCAAGTCTGCCCACTGAGCTGCCCCCTGACCTATGCAGGCTGTCAAGTGACTCGTTGAGTAGTAATGATTCAGAAGAAAAAAGAAAAAAAAAAAGGAAACTTTATTGGTCAATATTTGACCACTCTGGACTGTTCTGTAAAGTGACTGGTAGCAACAGCACTTTACGTTTTGTAGATGTAACCAGTAGCTGATCTTAAGGCTTTTTTAAAAAACAAAACAAAACAACAAAAAAAAAATCTTTAAAAGAAAGAGAACTGAAAAGTAGTGTGTTATTCTTCTTCCTGTACGTGCAGTGGTGGATGGACCTGGGCAGAAGACCCCTTCCTCTCTACCTCTTTCCCTTTCTGCCCTGCTCCCCCTTCTCAGCGCTCCCACGTGCCCCCCTCCCCTTCCTGGTCCACATGTCGGCCATGGCTGGACTTCTAGCCTGTTACCTCTTCCTCTAGATCCCATTCCTGGACATTCCCTTTGACCTCACCAAGTTTTTCTCCTTCGCCCAACTGCCTTCATCTTCGTCCTCTGCCCAGTGTAAGACTGTCATCACATGAGAAGCCACCTTTGCCTGATTTGTCTTCACCAGCGTCCCCTTTCCCTCAGTGGGCCCTCACACAACAGCCTCCAGCTCTGGGTGGGCAAAGAGGTCCTCTGAAATGGTTCTTTCCCACATTGAAAGGGATTCAAGGTGCCCGCCACTTTCTCGGTGAAGAAGTCTCTGTGCCACCCCCTCACCAGTCAAGACCTCCCTTCACTGTCCCAGAGTGGCAGATGGGACCCGGCCCCAAGGCCTGGCTCTTGTCCCCTGGGTCAGTGCTAGCACAATCTGCCAAAGGTCTAAACGCCCTCCTCCCTCCCCCTATCACCTCACATGCTTCTTCTGTGTGTATTTCTTTTTGTTTTTATGGGGTTTTTTGGAGCAATTTAAACTTCCAGTTGTTTATTTTCACAAAAGAAAATAAAATTGCAGTTGCAAGACCTTTTCTGAGTATTTCAATCCTTTTGTTGAATCAAGCCCCCATCTTCATAGCAAGCCCTGTGCTAGATTTTTGCAGGGGGTTGGAGAGGAGAATACGAAAACATGCCTGACAAAAATTCAACCCAACTTCCAGCCTCAAATGTACAGAGACCCGTCAATATCGATAACTGAGATCCAAAGAGAGTAATCTTTATTTTTCTTTGTTTTCTTATAATTGCCAGGATGTAAGGGGCATCCTTTGGTTGTTTTGCATGGTACCTAGCGCGGCAGTTTCTTTTATAACAGCCTTACTGAGCTATAATTCACATAACATGCAATTTACCCATTTAAAGTGTACAATTCAGTAGGTTTCCGTATGTTCAAGTTGTGTATCCATAATCACAGTCAACTTTAGAACATTTTCATCACCTTGAAAAGGAACCCCAGACCCTTTAGAAGTCACCCCCATTTCTTGCCTTCACACCCTGCAGTCCCAGGCAACAACTAATCTATTTTCTGTCTCTGGATTTGTCTATCCTGGACACGTCACTTAAATGGAATCATATAGGGGCTGCCTGGCTGACTCAGTTGGAAGAGCATGCAACTCCTGACCTCTGGGTGGTGAGTTCAAGCCCCACATTGGGTGTAGAGATGACTTAAATAAATAAAACTTTTAAAAAAATAATAAATGGGATGATACAACATATGGTATTTGTGTGTGTGCATGGGTGTGTTGGGTTTTTTTTGCTTTTAGTAGGCGCCCCACCCAACGTGGGGCTTGAACTCATGACCCTGCGATCAGGGTCATAGGCTTTACTGACTGAGCCAGGCAGGTGCCCCACATATGGTCTTTCTCACTGACTTCTGTCAACCTACTATTTTCAAGGTTCATCCACGCTGTAGCATATATCAGTACTTCATTCCCTTTTTTATTTTTTACTTATTTATTTTTAGGGGGGAGATGGGGGGTGGGTGGGGGTGGGTGCAGAGGGAGAGGGAGAGAGAATCTTTTTTTTTTTTAAAGATTTTATTCACTTGAGACACAGAGATACAGAGAGAGAGAGAGAGCATGAGCAGGGGGAGAGGGAGAAGCAGGCTCCCCGCTGAGCCAGTAGCCCGATGTGGGGCTCCATCCCAGGACCCTGGGATCGTGACCTGACCCAAAGGCAGACGCTCAACCATCTGAGCCACCCAGGCGCCCCAGTGGGAGAGAGAATCTTCAGCAGGCTCCACACCTAGGGCAGAGCCCCACATGGGGCTCCATCTCACGACCCTGAGATCATGACCTGAGCCAAAAACAAGGGTTGGACGCCTAACCCACTGAGCCAACCCAGGCGCCCCTCCTTTATTTTTTGATGGTAAAATATATGTGACATAAATTTGCCATTTTAACTATTTGTAAATGTACAAGTCACTGGCACTCATTCCATTCACAATGTTGTATCACCACCACCACTATTTCCAAAACTTTTCATCCCCTTGAACAGAATCTATATGACCACTGAGTCATTACCCCTCCCCCCAGCCCCACTCCCCCCAGCCCCTGGTGACCTCATCCACTTGCTCATTCCATGAATTTGCCTATTCCAAGTAGTCCGTGTAAGTGGAATCCTAAACTATCTGCCCTTTTGTGCCTGCCTTAGCCCACGGTTCTCCAGCATTGTCCGCATTCTAGCATGGATTAGCATTTCATTCCTCTTTTTTTTTAAAGACTTGATAAAATACTTCTGTCTTCGCTTGCCATTTTTACGAGTACTTGCCAGGTTTTTTTACCCCACTCAAACATAGCTTTTTTTTATTGTGGTAAAATGTATGTATAATATAAAATTCACCATTTTAACTATTTTTAAATGGACAACCTAGTGGTATTAAGTACATTCACAACATCATGCAACCATAACCACTGTCAATTTCCAGAACGCTTTCATCATCCCAAACACAAACTACCTGTTAAACATTAACTCCCCACTCCCCCTTCCCTGAAGACTTAGGAACCTCTAATCTACTTTCTATTTATGAATTTGCCTATTCTGGGTACCTCATATAAGTGGAATCATACAGTATTTGTCCTTTTGCGTCTGGCTTATTTCACTTAGTATAATGCTTTCAAGGTTCATCTACATTGTAGCATGTGTCAGAATTGCATTCCCTTTTATAACTGAATAATCCATTGTGTATATAAGCCACATTTTGCCTATCCACTCATCTATTGATGAATACATGGGTTGTTTCTACCTTCAGGCTATTGAGAATAATACTGCCTTGAACATCACATGTAAGTATAATGTTTGAGTCCCTGTGTTCAATTCTTTGGGATATATACCTAGGAGTAGAATTGCTGGGTTATATGATAATTCTGTGTTTTAACTTCCTGAGGAATTACCAAACTGTTTTCCATAGCAGCTGCACCATTTTACATTTCAACCAGCAACGTGTGAGGATCCAGTTTCTCCACATTCTCACCAACACATTTTTTTCTGTTTTGTCTGTTGTTTATTAATAGCGATCCCAGTAGGTGTGAAGTGGTATCTCAATGTGATTTTGATTTGTATTTACCTAATACCAGTGATGTTGGTATTTAAATGCTTATTAGACAGTTCTTCATATGCTTATTAGACAGTTGTCCCAGACTATTCTATTTGTTGAAAAGACTATTCTTTCCCCCAGTGAACTGTCTTAGGACCCTCATTGAAATCAGCTGACCATAAATGTAGAGGCTTATTTCTGGATTTTGAATTCGACTCAATTAATCTATATGTCTTTATGCCAATACCACACTGTCCTAATTACTATAGCTTTGTAGTAAGTTTTAAAGTTGGGAAATATTGGGGCACCTGGCCAGCTCAGTCAGTAGAACATGTGACTCTTGATCTTGGGGTCATGAGTTCAAGACCCACATGGAGGATAGAGCTTACTTTAAAAAAAAAAAGTTAAGAAGGGTGAGCCCTCCAACTTTGCTCTTTTCCAAGCCTGTTTTGGCTCTTCTAGGTCTCTTGCATTTCCATATGAATTTTAGAATCAGCTTGTCAATTTCTGCAAAGAAGTTAGCTGAGATTTTAATAGAGACTGTGTTGGTAGATCAATTTGGGGAGCATAGTCATCTTAATAAAATTAAGTTTTCCAATCCATGAATATGGGATGTCTTTCCATTTATGTAGGTCTTTAGTTTCTTTCAATAATGTTTTATAGTTGGGCGCCTGGGTGGCTCAGTTGGTTAAGCGACTGCCTTCGGCTCAGGTCATGATCCTGGAGTCTCCGGTTCGAGTCCCGCATCGGGCTCCCTGCTCAGCGAGGAGCCTGCTTCTCCCTCTGACCCTCCCCCCTCTCATGTGCTCTCTCTCATTCTCTCTCTCTCTCAAATAAATAAATAAAATCTTTAAAAAAAAAATAATGTTTTATAGTTTTCAGAGTATAAGTTTTGCACTGCTTTTTAAAAAAAAAAAAAACATTATTTTACTTTTTTTTCTTCTTCTTTTTTTTAGTGTAAGCTCTATGCCCACCATGGGGCTTGAACTCACAACCCTGAGATCAAGAGTTGCATGCTCTACTGACTGAGCCAGCCAGGTGCTCCTGCCTCTTTTTTCTTTTTTTTAAAGATTTATTTATTTATTTATTTATTTGAGAGAGAGAGAGAGCACGAGCTGAGAGGGAGAGGGAGAGGGAGAAGCAGACTCCCCAATGAGCAGGAAGCCTGATGCCAGGACCCTGAGATCATGACCTAAGCTGAAAGCAGATGCTTAAACGACAGAGCCACCCAGGTGCCCCTCTTTTGTTCTTTTTTTTTTTTTAAGATTTTATTTATTTATTTGACAGAGAGAGACACAGTGAGAGAGGGAACACAAGCAGGGGGAGTGGGAGAGGGAGAAGCAGGCTTCCCGCTGAGCAGGGAGCCCAATGTGGGGCTCGATCCCAGGACCCTGAGATCATGACCTGAGCAGAAGGCAGACGCTTAACGACTGAGCCACCCAGGCACCCCTCTTTTGTTCTTTTTGACAGTAAATGGAATTGTTTCTTAAACAATTTCAATTTCTAGATTGTGTATTGCAAATGTATAGAAATTGATTTTTGTATATTGATCTCACATCTTATAACCTTGCTGATCTTGTGTGTGTGTGTGTGTGTGTGTGTGTTTATTTTAAAGTAGGCTCATGTCCAACATGGGGCTTGAACTCATGACCCTGAGATCAAGAGTTGCATGCTCTACCAACTGCGCCAGTCAGGTGCCCCATTGCTGAACTTGTTTTAATAAATTTTTAGAGGGGCCCCTGGGTGGCTCAGTCATTAGGCATCTGCCTTCGGCTCAGGTCAAGATCCCAGGGTCCTGAGATCAAGCCCTGCATCGGACTTCCTGCTCAGCGGGAAGCCTGCTTCTCCCTCTCCTACTCCCCCTGCTTGTGTTCCCTCTCTCGCTGTGTCTCTCTCTGTCAAATAAATAAATAAAATCTTAAAAAAAAAATTTATTGACAGAGAGAGAGAGTTAGCGAGAGCAGGAACACAAGCAGGGGTGTGGGAGAGGGAAAGGCAGGCTTCCCGCCGAGCGGGGAGCCCAATGCGGGGCTCGATCCCAGGACCCTGGGATCATGACCTGAGCCGAAGGCAGACGCTCAACGACTGAGCCACCCAGGCGCCCCAATAAATAAAATCTTTAAAAAATAAATAAATAAATTTTTAGAAAATCCTCAGGATTTTTATATGCAAGATCATATCATTTGCAAATATAGTTTTACTTCTTCCTTTCCAATCTGGGTACTTTTTATTTCATTTTCTTGCCAAATTATCCTGGCTACTCCCAGTACAGAGTTGAAGTGGTGAGAGCAGACATCACCGTCTGTTCCTAATCTTAGAGGGAAAGCTTCCAGTCTTTTACCACTAAGTATAATGTTAGTTGTGAGATTTTGGTATGATGCCCTCTTTCAGGTTGAGAAAGTTCCCTTCTTTTCCTAGTTTGTTAAGTGTTTTTATCATGAAGTGTTGCAAGGAAAATTTAAGATTTATTAAAGATCCTTGCTACCACTCCCTTAAACCAAAATTGGTGTGAGTTAGGGGTTAGTGCTGAAATCTGCCTTCTCTAATCCTATTCCAGTTAGAAGCTCTGCCTAAAGAAGAACCACACAATCAACTAGGTGCCACAATTGATTTGTGATGCCAAACATCAGCCAGACCTTCTGTGCCGCTCATTGGTTATTATACTTGACCTTTGTCAGCTCCTCTCCAAATCCCTTCAACAACTCCATGTCACCATTCTCAAACCCCCGACTCAATCCCCACCTTCCCACTCTTGAAGACTGCCTTGCCTCTTAGAATATCAAGAAACTTGAGGCTGAAATGCTCCATTTTGATCTCCCACATCCCCACCTAAATCTCTACTCACCCTCTAACCATTTTAACTGCATTTCCATGGGTCTCAAAGGTCAACCTGTGGTTCAATCCAAAGTCAATGGCTCTGCTGCACCCTAGACCCAACCCTTCATCTCTGGCCTTGTTCATCTCTGTACCTTGTAATCTTGGTCACTTTGTCTAATGAGTTCTTCCCCTCAGTCAACAAAAAAGTTCAATCCTCTTACTTAACTTGAAACCCTCTGTTTCACATGCAAACTTCCAGAAAAGGGTAGTTACTACTTACCTTCCGTTCACTACTTATCCCACTGCATATGGGTTTTGCCTTCAACACTCTACTGAAATATCTAACTCCTTATCTTACTTCAACTCCGTGCTATATTTTAGTCTGTTGATTTCATTTTCCTCATAGAAACACTCAGTTCTATGACAACTGAAAGCCCTCAAAGGATGCTGAGTAAAGAAATAGTGTTAAACGTGTCCCAGAAGACAAGTGACATGACTTAGTTGTAGCACTAAAACTACAAAGAAGACCTGTAGGGAAGAGTTGTATGTATGGTTTTGCAACTTGCTTTATTTTCAGTTAATAATCTATCATATGTACATAGACACCCATAAAAAAGGAAAAACCAGCAAAATATTCATGACAATAGCTCTGGACTACAAGATATTTTTATTTTCTTACTTTGGCTTATCCTTATTTTTAAAATTTTTATATAATGAACATATAATAACTTTGGGGAGTCTTAATTATATGCTAGATACTAGGTTAAATACTCCATATGAATTATCTAATTCTCAACACTTTTATTCCCATTTCATAATGAAGAAATTAATACTTAACACAGTTAGGTAAATTGCCCAAGGTCATGTAAACTACTTGTGCAATAAACATTAAAGAATAACAGTTAGGGACTTTTTCTCCTACCAAATTGGCAGATGAAGAATACTCACTGCTATGAAATGTTGGGTAAGACAACAGCACGACCTTAAGCAAGTTACTTAATCTTTTTGAGGGTCTCCCTCATCTTAAAATGTACCTAGCCACCACCTGATAATAAATAATAGTTACTACCAGTAGAAAACTGAAAACAATCCAGATCTCCAGTAATAAGGGAACTGTCACAAAATTTATGATAAATTCATATATTATTATTTTTAAATTTTTATTTATTTGAGAGAGAGAGAGCAGGGGGAGGAGCAGAGGGAGAGGGAAAGGGAGACAATCTCTAGCAGACTCCAAGCTGAGTGTGGAGCCCAAGGCAGAGCTTGATCCCAGGACCCCAAGATCATGACCTGAGTGGAAACCAAGAGTTGGATGCCCAACTGACTGAGCTACCCGGGTACCCCTTATAAATGTTTTTATGAAGCCATTAACAGTCATGTTTTTTGAACAATATTTAATTAGGAAAATGATTTCCATATTTACCTTTGAATGCTGTGCTCACATTTCCAACTACCTCCCTCACTGCTTCATCTGTCTTATAGGCATCTTAAACATACCACCAGAAGCAAATTCATTTTCTATGCCTATCCCCACAAAGTCGGACTCGCCACACCATCCTCACCATCACCCCTTGCCCCCATATCCAGTCCATCTCCAAGGCCTGCTGGTATTACCTCCCAAATTTATCTTGAGTCTACTCACTTTTCCTTCCATTCTCATTGTCCTTGAGTTAGTCCTACTTGAACTGTTGAAACAGTCTGCTGATTCTCTCTCCACTCCAAGAGTAGATTCTTCATCCTACAACCAGATTAATCTTCAAAAATTCACAACTTGGGGCACCTGGGTGGCTCAGTCGTTAAGCATCTGCCTTCAGCTCAGGTCATGATCCCAGGGTCCTGGGATCCAGCCCCGCATCGGGCTCCCTGCTCTGCTCAGCGGGAAGCCTGCTTCTCCCTCTCCCCCTCCCCCTGCTTGTGTTCCCACTCTCGCGCTGTCTCTCTCTGTCAAATAAATAAATAAAATCTTAAAAAAAAAATTTCACAACTTGATTATATCTTTCCCGTACTTAAACCTCTTTTGGCTTCTCATTACTGTTAAATAAAATATAAACCCTTAGGCATGGCCCCCAAACTCTACATACTTTCACTTCTCTACTCTCCTGCCTACTCATGTGGACACCAGGTCAAGCTTAACAATTCTATTCCCTTCCCTACACACACACTCCTGCCAAGCCAATATCCTGTAATGTTAGCCAAATATTTATTTGAGGGAGGTGAAGAGAATTTTCTTTTAGAAACAGATTCATTTACCAGTTCACATCCTTTAGCCAGAGTAGAATCACATTTCTAAAATAATTTGGTAAAAAATTTCTCTGTGATCCTTTTTTTTTAAAGAGAGAGAGAGAGCATGGGCATGCGTGCAAGCAGGGATGGGGGTGAACGGGAGAGGGAGAGAGAATCTTGAGCAGACTCCCTGCTGAGCGTGAAGCCTGACTTGGGGTTCAATTTCAAGGCCCTGATATCACATTCTGAGATCACAACCTGAGCCAAAATCAGGAGCTGGTCGCTTAACCAACTGCGCCGCCCAGAAGCCCTACTTCTCTGATTCTTACTCTCTCCTCAGTAATGAGGATGTGTGTGAGATTTTCTTACAACAGAAAAACATTGGGAAGCATATTAAAGGGTTTTTAAATAACAAAATACTTGGGTCCTGGGGCGCCAAATAAATAAAATCTTAAAAAAAATAAAAACAAACAAAAAAAATACTTGGGTCCTGAAAACTGTATCTCTATGCCACGTATTATTCCTTGAAATTCTGAAGAATTTCAGTTGACTGGAACTGCATGACATGTAACCTAAATATTGTACTCAACAGACTACAGAGCAGTGTTATTTGCCCTGGCGGCTGTAGTCCTTTTTGGTGGGATTACATTTCAACCTGAGTTAACTGGAATATTTTTTTTTTTAAAGATTTTATTTATTGGGGCACCTGTGTGGCTCAGTCATTAAGCATCTGCCTTCAGCTAAGGTCTTGGTTCCAGGGTCCTGGGATTGAGCCCCGCATCGGGCTCCCTGCTCAGTGGGAAGCCTGCTTCTCCCTCTCCCACTCCCCCTGCTTGTGTTCCCTCTCTCACTGTGTCTCTCTCTGTCAAATAAATAAAATCTTTAAAAAAAAAAAAAAGATTTTATTTATTTATTTGACAGAAAGACACAGCGAGAGAGGGAACACAAGCAGGGGGAGCAGGGGAGGGAGAAGCAGGCTTCCCGCCGAGCAGGGAGCCCGATGCGGGGTTTGATCCCAGGACCCTGGGACCATGACCTGAGCCGAAGGCAGACGCCTAACGACTGAGCCACCCAGGTGCTCCTGGAATATTTTCTGATATACTTTTGTGTCGCACAAAGACTTACATTCTGGACAACTCCCAGATCATTTACTCCTAAATCTAGCTTTGCTCCAGCCTCACTCCTTGCCATTTTCCTTATTCTCTGTTATCTGGCAATTCTGTTCTCATCTTTAGACTTCCAAAAAATATTAGGTTCCCACCTGCTTCCAGGCCTTTGCACATGCCGTACACTCAGCCAAGAGAGCTCATCCTCTTTCCTTCAA
Source organism: Leptonychotes weddellii (assembly GCF_054177405.1). NCBI lineage: Eukaryota > Metazoa > Chordata > Mammalia > Carnivora > Phocidae > Leptonychotes > Leptonychotes weddellii. The sequence continues at coordinate 86,943,792 of NC_138378.1, forward strand.
CTTCACCTAGGAAATACCTACACTCTCTGCTCCTCAGCTCAAAGGTCCCTTTCTCAATAGAGCTCACGGTTTCTGCACTTTGCTTTCTCGGCATTTCTTAGAACGTGCACTCACACAGACACACACACACACCACACACACACACACACACAATTTGCGTAAGTACTTGATTAATATTTGTGTTCCCCACTAGATTGCATGCTCCATTAAGTTAGGGCCTATCATTTTTTTTAATAAGATTTTATTTATTTGCGAGAGAGAATGAGAGACAGAGAGCATGAGAGGGAGGAGGGTCAGAGGGAGAAGCAGACTCCCTGCTGAGCAGGGAGCCCGATGTGGGACTCGATCCCAGGACTCCAGGATCATGACCTGAGCCGAAGGCAGTCACTTAATCAACTGAGCCACCCAGGCGCCCAGGACCTATCATTTTTAAAACCAGTCTACAAAGCAGCTAACCTGGCAAATAATTATACAACGATTTAAAGCAGCAATTAATGTATAAACAGTACTTTAAACAGTGGGATACAAAACTGTTTACCCAATGATACCAATTTGGAGGAAAATGAGTATGCATAGAAAAAAGAACAAAGAAATACACCAATAAAGACGGAGGAAAAAATAAGTACATTTGTATTTGTTTAAAAAAAAAAAACAAAACACTAGGGGCGCCTGGGTGGCTCAGTCTTTAAGCATCTGCCTTCAGCTCAGGTCATGGTCCCAGGGTCCTGGGATAGAGGCCCACATCAAGCTCCCTGCTCAGAGGGAAGCCTGCTCCTCCTTCTCCTGCTCCCCCTGCTTGTGTTTCCTCTCTCACTGTCAAAATAAATAAAATATTCTAAAAAACAAACAAAAACACCAGTTGGTTAAGTGTCTGCCTTAAGCTCAGATCATGATCCCAGAGTCCTGGGATCGATCCCCATGTTGGGCTCCCGGCTCAGCCAGGAGTCTGCTTGTCCCTCTTCGTCTGCCTACTGGTGCTCTCTGTGTGTGTCTCTCAAATAAATAAAACCTTAAAAAAAAAAAAAAACCCACTAGAAAATAAATAAAATAAATTATTTTTTAATAATAAACTGGGATTTCTCCTTGGCGGGGTCGTCTCCCAATAAACTAAGTGGTAACCTGTAGAATGGTAGGGAGCAAGAACTTTCTGATGTATACTTTAAAAAAAAAAATCTCACTTTGACTTCTGAACCACTAGGATGTATTACCAAATCAAAAATATTAAAATGTTTGCAAGACAGAAAACGCACTAAAACTTTAATAGTGATTATCCCGGAAGAGTGGGATAAAGATTTTGTTTTCTATTTCTATAAATACGTTCACCAAATCTTATACGTGAATATGAATAACTTTCATGACCAGAAAAAGGATGTACTTTTTAGAGAAGATCTTTGGGGACCTCGGAGGGCAGTCCCCCTGGGGTCGGGAAAGAGAAGCTGGAATGGGAAGGCTCCCGCTACAAAGATGACGGGATGAGTTTTTTTTTTACAGATCGGAGAGACCTGAGCGCAACACGTTTGTGAGCTACGAGCAAAGAACAACGAGAAAGGGAGAAAGTTAAAAATGTGAAAAGAGGATGGAGCCGAGGAGCCGGGTCGAAGCGACCTCAGTCCCGTGGGGCCATCCGCCGGTCAGGGAGCTCTGGCTCTGCCAAGACTGTCTCGGAAGTACAAGGAAAAAGAAGGTAAAATGGAGTGACGTTTGTGGCGGCGGCTACGCAGCGAAGAAACCTGGAAAAGAAAGAAACCGTTTGACGCCCGAACTGAGCTACTCAGCCCCAGCCGAAACGGAAGAGCGGAAACACCGTCCAATCCGGCCCTTTCCTAAGCCCCTCCCCTCGCCTGGGCGTGCGGCGGAAAGACGCGCACAGGAAGGGGCGGAGCTATGAACACTAAGAGTGCGCGGACGGATCTCGCGAGAACAGTGGGGGGCGGAAGCACAATCAGTGCAGGATGCGGTTCCTGGTTGCGTTGGTCTTGCTGAGCGTCGGAGCGGCGGGTAAGACCCCTCCCCACCCCCAGTAATCCTACTGTCACCCTCAGGCCCACCGTCCTCACCGCGGCCGGGTCTCTCTCTGAACTCGTTTCTTCCCTGCCATAGCCACCCCTCCGCTTGCCATCACTCACCTCCCCCGTTCGCTTGTTGCCTCGGTCTCTTCTAGCTCTGAGGGCTCCCTTCTCCTGGCCATCCTTTCTTCAGTACCAACTGGTTTCTCTATTTCAGTGATCCGAACACAAGAACAGTCTGGCAAGTTAAAGCTGCAGTCCACGGGAGACGGCCCTGCCAAGGAGAAGGCCCAGCCGCAGCCCACGGGAGACGACCCCGCCAAGGAGAAGGCCCAGCCGCAGCCCACGGGAGACGACCCCGCCAAGGAGAAGGCCCAGCCGCAGCCCACGGGAGACGACCCCGCCAAGGAGAAATCCCAGCCGCAGCCCACGGGAGACGACCCCGCCAAGGAGAAGGCCCAGCCGCAGCCCACG
>NC_138378.1:86946371-86986419 GCF_054177405.1 Leptonychotes weddellii
CCCGGGGAAAAGGCGCTGACAAGGAGATATCCCGGCCCCAGTCCACGGGAGAAGGCGCTGACAAGGAGAAATCCCGGCCGCAGTCCTCGGGAGATGGCCCTGACAAGGAGAAGCTCAAGCCGCAGTCCACGGGAGAAGGCTCTGACAAGCTGGTCTCCAACCCCTCCTCTGATAACAAGGAGCCCACCAAGCCTGACTTAAACATACCAGCTGACAAAGATGCCTCTCTGCATGCTTTTAGAAGTGAATCTGGGGAGAGAGTATTACTAGACTCGAAACCCACTTCTCCACAGCAGGAGAGAGAAGGCAAGTCTTCAGAGCTTACAGATGTGGAGCCCAAGAAGGCCAAGGAAGGGGATACAGAGCCTGAAGAAGATTCACCATCCAAAGGAGAGAAAGAAATGCCTGGCCTTGCCTCCAGTGAGAACCGTGAAGGGACACTTTTGGATTCCATGGGTAGAGGGAATGTTGACCCTTTTAAGGACAATCTTGGACGTGCTAGTGCCGAGAGCAGCCACTTCTTTGCCTATCTGGTGACTGCAGCCATTCTTGTTGCTGTCCTCTACATTGCCTATCACAACAAACGGAAGGTAAGTCAAGAATTGCCTTAAGAAGAGGAATGGGATTTCCTCCACCCTGAAAGCTTGGTGTGTGGGCCAGTATCTCTCACCCATCTGCCTGTGAGCACTGGGGATTTTAAGACAGACTTCAGTTTTTCCTCAGATTCTGCTAGGGCTCTTTACTCTCATTTTATAAATCAACTTCTTCCATGTCAGATTCCTTTGAGTGCCCTCTGCTGCTGCATTAGGTGCCAAGTGAGGACATTATTATGATCTGACCTAAATTGGGGTCTCCTCCCATAATCTTCAACTTAGATCGTTTACTGCCTCAGAGAACCTGAGTACCTGACAGTTTGTAAGTAGAGTACTTATCTTCCTGTTTCCACTCTGAAGATTGTGCATCATCTCTAGTTTCTTTTCCCAAGCTTTTATCTTCCATCTGCAATGGCAGAAAGAGTGGTTACATAGTCTTTGACATCAACAGCAGAGAGCCCAGAAACTATCTTCTACAGTCAGTTGAGTTTCTGATTAGAAGAATGGCCAGAAATTGCATGGATACACTCATCTTATAGCAGGGTTTGGTGTGGAGTAGTATCTGTGTTGCTTAGCAACCACTCTGATGACAAAATGATTGCATTTCTTATCGAGCCCTAAGAATTTAGTAGTTTCTATAGCCTGGTTAAAATTGGAGAGTTCAATTCATGATGTCAGTATGCCTATGGCTGTGAGGAATGAGGGAAGACATTTAATAAGAATGGTGTGTTCCTTATTCTACATCCAAGTGCTCATCACACAGGAACCTCAGATGTGAAAGTGGTAAAAGGTTAAAATGAAACAAGGTGTGGGGAGAAAAAGTACATTTGCAGATAAGAAATAATTATTGCTTGTAAGTAAAAAAGGAGTGTCTTATCCTAGAGCCGTCTGGGGCGCAGTTGGCAGATCTTTGTGCTCTTGAGTAAATCACACAGACTCCCACAAGCTAAAGCCCAGAACAGTCTTCCTTCATCTGTCATTTCCTGTTTGGCAGTATAAAAGATTCTGATGTAACTGGAGGCCCTGTCCTCCTGAAAACTTATAATTTAAAGAGGCCTCTTTGTCGTTGTACTGCTCTTTCACTGTCAGGGTCATTAACAAATGTACTACTAGGTGGTGACCTCTGATTTTAGAGACTGAAATATGCTATTGTAGAATCACCTGTTAATTTCTTTTTCCTTTCCCCAGATTATTGCTTTTGTCCTAGAAGGAAAAAGATCGAAAGTCATTCGGCGCCCAAAGGCCAGTGATTACCAGCGTTTGGACCAGAAGGTAAGGAAGGGAGCCCCAGGTGTGCGGGAGGGATATGCAGTCTCAGGCCCAGCAGTGCGCTTGCATTTGACGAAGAGGCAGCAGCTGATTCTGGGGTGCTGCCGCCATTGCCCCGCCCTTTGCGGACCACAAAGCAGAGACATCCATTATATACATGTCTGCAACATGAGAGCTAGAAGAGGCCTTCATGTGTTCTACATCAGCTCCCTCCCTCAACAGATGAGGAAAGTCAGGCCCAGAAACATGCTTTTTCCCCCCGAAGTTCCTACTACAAGTTTGTGGCAAAATCAAGACCTGATGGCAAGTCCCTAGGCACCTGTCCTGTGCTTTTTGCACTGAACCAGCACTTCACAAATTTTAGTAGGCACATTAACCACCCTGGGAATTGTGATGAAAAAGCAAAATCTGAATCATTACATATCGGTTGGAATCTATGTCTCTACATTTCTAGGAAGTTCCTAGGTGATGCCAAATGCTGAGGAATGATGCGTCAGGTAGCGAAGCATTAGACTACACTCCCTGCATACAAATGAGTCCAGAAACATAAAGGCCTCCAACTCCCCAGATCAGCCCGTAGCACCATGGACTAGGTTTCTTGAGTGCGGCCGACCCAGGCCTGCCAGAAAGCAGAGGCTTCCTTCCGCCCCACAGTGCAGGAGCTGAGCAAGACTCCCCAAAGGCAGCCTGTCTGAGTGGGAACAGGGTACTTCCACTGCCTTTTGCTGCCAGCATGCACCCCTCCTTTCCCCTTCTGTGTGGGGACAGTCAGGACATTGGTAAAAAGTGGTTGGTGGCCTGACTGTGAGTTGTTCCAAGACTTCTCCAGGGAACACAGTTCACGTGTACAGTTCATGCCAGCAACAGAATAAGCCCCTCTGAACACCTTTGCTAACTAGCCCAGTAGGTCAGCTTCACAATTTAGCCCTGGCCTAGTACCTTTCCAGATAATTGACTTTAAGCATTTATTTTCCTTTCATTTTTTTTTTCTAATTAAAAAATGCACATGGAAGCAATTCAAAACAATACAGAATGGTACAAAGCAGAAGCCAAGATTCCTATATTCCTTCCACCAAGTGTGCATCATTCTAGTGTATGTTTGATTTCAAACTGACTTTTTTTTTTTTTTTAAAGATTTTTATTTATTTGAGACAGAGCATGAGCAGGGGGAAGAGGGCAGAGGGAGAGGGAGAAGCAGGCTTCACACTGAGCAGGGAGCCTGATGCAGGGCTGGATCCCAGGATCTCAGGCAGACGCTTGACCAACTGAGCCACCCAGGCGTCCCGATAAGATCTTTTTTCCCCTAAGATCATAGCAGTGAGGTGTATTGCTCTGGAAGGAGATTAATGTTACCAATGAATTGTGTTGCTCTTGTTTCAGATTTGATTTTTCCATTCATGAGAACTTTGTCCTCCCTGCTGATTTGTTTTTAAATCAAGAGAAATGAAGAAAAAAAGTACTGTGACCTAAGAGACACCCCCTCCTCTAGGATTTGGTGGCAAGTCTGGGCAGGCAGAGGCGGGGGGATTGCTTTGATTTTTGCACCTGCACTTTGGTGACCTTGTATGCCTGTGTCCCCATTATCTCTCCTGGTGTCTTCTATCCTTTCCTCCTCTGATTGTGAATAGAGAGAGCATGTGGGAAGCCAGCTGTGACCAAAGGGAGATCTCAGCCCCAGGCAGGCTACTGCTGCTGACTGCCTTCCCTTGGGCATTGGCCATTTAGTAGTTATCCCTTGAAAAGAGCATTGTCCCACCACTATTTATCTTTGTAGACCTAGGAAAACTCTCTGCAGGATGAGGTGTTCTTGTACCAAGGTCTCTTACTTTGGGGGGATGTGCCCTTTACAGAAGATGAAGAGGTGAATGCTGACGGGCACAGGGCTACTTTAACACATAACTCTTCAGAGGCTCCAGCAGCAAACCAAAACAGCTTTTAAAAAGTGCTTTATTGCCTGTAAGTCCAACCTGTCTAGCATAAGTCCTTCACATTTTCCCGATATTTTCATATTAAGACAAAGTCAATTTCCATTTGGTTGTCCTGACTGAACTTGGGGATTCTGGGAGTAAAGCTGTAAAGCCATGGTTCCCATTATAGATTTTTTAAAAATACAGTTATGATTATTGAAATACTTTGTTCTTCTATACTCATAATTGTAACAAACTTTTTAAAATAGGGTAAGCTCAGGCTTCGCATAAGATGTGCAGGACGGTTTTTGGTTTTGATCTGCATTATTTCAAAGGGCTTTTATGGAAGGTTTCCCACAAACTCTGCATTGCCTTTGTTGCCTAAAATAGACAAAATAGACTTGTAATCAGAAACGAACTGTACTCTCTTTTACCTTAATCTAGTAAATGGTTCTCTCATCCGATATAAAATGCCAAGGGTAATTAGTAAAAATTCTCTTCCCACCCCATGTCAGACGTTATTAAAATTTAAGAAATTCAGGGGTAGCTGAGGTAGTGTCTTGGATCCTGCTGTGGCTTGAAGTTTTCCTTAAATCTGCTCTAGTTGTGCTACCCTATTATAGCCTAGAGAGAGTTGTTTCTGCAAAGAAAAAATGGAAATCAAATAGCTGATCTCAGGGAAAAACAAAGAATGTGGGAAGTGAGGGCAGTGGGATGAATTCTATGCTGTTGAGGAAGCCAGTCTGTAGAAGGGACCAGCCTGTTGTCACATTATCTTGCACCTTGCTTAAAACAGAGCATGGCTTTGACTTGAGATTTATGGAGATAAGGAATGAATGAATGCTCTTGGCATCATTCTCTCTACCTGTGCACCAACCTCATAATGCTTTCCTCTGTCTAGGGAATTTTCTCTCAGGCTCTCCTAGCATTCCATAAAATCACGGTTCCCCTGTCTACCTCTCATGGCCTAGAGAATCAAGCTTTTATAGACTCCAGCGTTCAGGCCTCTGTAGATCTGCGTCCTATCCAGGCCAGAGGCTCCTCTTGTCAGGCCCATCTAGGCTTCCGTGCCTTTTTGTTCTTGCTGTGTCCTCCATTCCCTGGCTTCCCATGACTGTTCTTTGGTTAGGGTACACTCCCTTCTCTTCTCTCACCTGTCTCCCCCAAATGTTCCTTCAGGGCCCAGCTCAGGTTTTTCCAGGCACCTTCTTCACTGCCCCCACCACACAGGGTTGGCTCTTTCCATTCTACTCTTTTTTTTTTTTTTTAAAGATTTTATTTATTCACTTGAGACACAGAGATACAGAGAGAGAGGGAGAAAGCATGAGCAGGGAGAGAGGCAGAGGGAGAGGGAGAAGCAGGCTTCTCGCTGAGCCAGGAGCCCAACGTGGGGCTCAATCCCAGGACCCTGGGATCATGACCTGAGCCGAAGGCAGACGCCCAACCATCTGAGCCACCCAGGCGCCCCTCCATTCTACTCTTTAACTTAATAATGCCAGTCACAAATTTTGCAACTCCAGCAAGAAAAAAAGGGGGGCAGACATTATCTGATGTCTCTATCTGGTCTCTTCCCCAAAAAACTAAGCTGCTTACAGGAGTGCCCTTGGCACCATCTGCGTATCTGCCTACAGTATAGTGACATTCCTTAGGTACTTCAGGAGTTCAGTGTCAAGGAGACATTTTCTTTGTTCAGGACATAGGAATGTGACTTAGGTGTCTCACACAGCTCTTCCTGGCTACTGGTTGCTGTCCCTTTTTGATGGATTTTGCTTGTAGGGAGGAGAGCAGAAAGGTTGGTTTCAGGAACCAAGAGGTGGTTTGCATCAAGTGGATGCAAAATAAGTATTCTGTGGAGTCCACATAGTTCCATTTTTTGAGCATCCGAGAAGTATTGTATCTTGTGCTAAAGAAGTATGATAGAATTTAAGTTTCGCTTTAGAAATTACACTGAAGGAAATTTCTCACACCAGTGGAAAACTTGTTTTCTCCATAGTTGTCCTTTTGAAGATAAACTATTGGAAGCCGGTTTCCTAGAGATGATGTGGAGGAGGATGAGCTGGCTAAGGCATCTCTTGGGGGGGGGGGGGGGGGGCCAGGTAAGCACATGGAGCCATGAGAGGCACCCCTATCCAGACAGCTATGTGCTTGCTTTCCTGCCCCAGCTTTTGGTTGCAGGGTGATTTCTATTAGGAGGAATCGATGCTTTAGTCATGGATGTCAATAGAGGGGTTTGTTTCCCCTCTGCAAAGAAAAAATGGAAATCGAATAGCTGATCTCAGATTACTGAGTAGAAGAATTATTTAAAGAATCCACTTCTGGACTCTGTGGGGAGTGAAGGCCAGTCTATCTAGAAAGGCTGTAACAACTCAGAAAGACCTGACAATCAGCTATATGTATATGCTGACATTTCTTTTCCCATGATGGCTTTTAATGAAACATTTGGTGATAGAATTATAAACCTCTATAATTCCCCTGATGGTGATTCTCATTTTTTTCTCTACTTCATGTCATTTAAATCAAAAAAAGGAAGCCTGCTCCTTGTTTTTACAGGGTAACATGATACATAATGCTGTTATTTATATGTGATGAAAGCTAGCACGCTTTGCACATGTTCTGAATCATTTGAACAGGGAGGAGAGTATTTTAGACACCAGACCCTATAGTTCGGCCAGCTGTTTTCTGAAAAATCTTGCTGGGAAGGTTGCCTTTGACACTGCCTTGTTTAAGGAAGAGGGCTGGGAAGAGATTTTTAGGTTCCATTTAACTGTTCATCCAGAGAAGGACTGAATCTCAATTCAGCTAGTCCCACAAGTCTCATGTCAATTTCCTAAATGTCCCAGTTGAGAAACTCCTCTGTAACGGTGTTGGGTCTGAGCTGTGTAGTTTCAGGCTGCCAACAAAGCCAGCCTCCTCACACTTGTAGATATTCCTTTAATTCAGAAGTTTCTCATGTTAATAAATGATTGTTGAATGTGTTTCCCTTTTTTGTTTACCCAATTAGTAGAGTGCCACTGTTTTTGCAATGTTTTATATTTTCAGCTTTAACTTAACTATATAATTACTTTTATTTTTTTAAAGCTTATTTGGTCTAATAAGTATTTTTCAGTACATAATGTTTTACTGAGCTTCTTTGAATGCTATTTCAATGTAGTTTTGTATCATTGCACAGAAACCAAAATAAATTTCAAATATTAAAGCTATAAAATCATTAAATTTATTAAAATGGTAATAAGATTGACAGAAATAAGGTCTAATATAAGTGAAAAAGCCTTTGTTCACCTTCCCATCTAATCCCTACATATGTACCAATAAACAGGAACCCCATCCCAGGCCTCTGCACACATTCTGTAGCTTTCCACATTCTGATCCTGATTTCCAGCCCCACTCCTTCCTACCTCTGGGTCTAGGAGGTAGCTGGCTGATGGCTGATTTGTCTTCCAGTTACCTCTGTGATTGTCCTCTGCTATACCCTTGGCCAGGAATGCTCTTTCAGCCTGCTTCAACCCCAATGAAGTCATCTTTTCAGTCCTGTGCCCCAACTGTTAATGTCACCCTTTGCTGTGGATTTTTGGAAGATAAACCTTGAGGCTCAGTACTGAGCTCCATGAGGGTATCTTGGTGCTGGCGCACTGAAGACCCAGCGTCACCTTGGAAATAAGGAAGACCAACCTAGGGCCTGTCTGTATATGAATTGGATATTCTAACATATACTTGGCTGACTAATGTCTTCAGTCAGTCACACTGAGCCTATCATAGGCATTTCCCCACCCTCTGAAAGAGCCCTTGGAACCAACAAAAATGGGATCTGGGGGCCTCTGAACCTATGGGACTACAAGCAAAACCATGCCCAGGTTTTGACAAAAACCTCTTCAGGCACCTTTTATCCTCAGTAGCGTGGAGCTGCTGCAGCACAGCGTGGAGAATGGAAGAGGAGAAGCCTCGAGACGGCTGGACCGAGCTGCTGCAGCTGGCCAACACTGAAGTTTCCGTCCATCTGACCAAAAGGATACTTGACTTCTGACTGCTCAGAGTTGGGAGGTATGGGAGTGTGGTATGCAAAGCACTGCTTGACAAGACAGGCTGTCCAAGTCACTGGCCCACACCGGGCCTTTTAGCAGGGACAACACGTTAGAGGTCTGAGAGCTCACCACCTGCCCAGCTGGAAGAGCTGCAGCTTGAGAACTGTGATCTAAGGACTGTGACCTGTGTGTCAGACCTCTAGTCAGAAATCAGAAACAAATTAGAGTGCTTTATGTGAGGAGGGAACCGGTACAGAAAGACATAGCTAAATCAAGGGCCGTGCCAGAGATCCGGCGGGATTCCTCAAACTCATTGCTTACTGAACTAATTCTTCTTCTTCTGTGCCTGGATCCTTGAGTAAAGCTTCTTAAGGTCTAGGTACAAGTTCCGGTTCAGGATGGCGCTGCTGCACAGCATGGCCCCTTGCAAGGCCCCCATCAACCCACAGGTGAAGATATCCTGGCCTAGGAGACAAGAGCAGAGGCCCATGAGCATCCTTCCACGGGGGGTGGGGGGCAAGGGCTCCTCATGTTCATCCCTCCAGGCTAGGCCACCCAGAGATGACTTTAGATGGGGACCAGGGGCCACAGCCTGCTGGGGCAGCCCATCCCCATGTGGAAGGCTGCAGGGGACAGTAGGACGTGAGGACAGAACAGAGTACTTGGGGTGACAGGGAAGCCCAGGGTCTCAGGCCCTGGAGAAATGGGGCAGTCTGTGTACCTGTCAGGTAGAGGTTGGGAATGGGGCTTTGGGCCCTCATGGAGGCTATCACGTGAGGATGTAGGCGGTCCAGGTCATGGTCCGCCCCGTAGCAGGCACCCCGGGGAGCAGCCAGATAGAACTGGTAGGTCAGTGGGGACCCTCTGGCCACACTGTCCACCTGAGGAGACAAAAAAAGCAGCCAAAGGGTGGGAGCGGGGCCTTGTGAGATCCTCATGTCCTCCCTTTTCTGCTCTCCCTGACTGAGCTGTCTGCCGGCATGGGTTCCCTGCCCTTCCCTGAGCTTCGCTGTCTCCAGGCTTTATTTCCCTCCCCCAAAGACAAGGAAATGTCACCAAGAGGTTTGTTGCCACTAGCACACAGTCTACCCGCCTACCTTCCCCTGTAGCTGGGGGAACAGCCTCATGACAACTGACAGGGAGGCTTCGACAAAGGAGTTTTTGAGGGTCTCATAGTCGCTGCTCCGCCTCCCTGTCGCTTCCTCTTGCCACTCTTCAAACCACTCATAGCAGGTGGACATCAGCACGATCATTGTGGACTGGTCTGGGGACACAGAGCCAGGGTCACTCCTGCCAGGCCCCTTCCCTGTTCCAGCTCCCACCCCCCAGGACCCAAAGCCCCACCTGGGAACCGGTCCTCCCAAGTGGGATCCTTGGCTGACGAGGAAGTGATGAAGAGGAAGGGCACGTGTGCTGCAGCCTTTTCGCTGGGCATCGAGAGGTAGTGCTCCATCCTGGGGGCGAGGAGCGTGGCTGCCGACCCCCAGGCCTCGCTGTCACCGGCACTGCCTGGAGGACAGGTCACCCCCAGGGACACCCCCCTCGTCCCCCCGCCCAGGGATGAAGCTAAGGCCTAGTCCATATCCTGCTGCTGATTGTCCAGCGTCAAGGGAGGGAGCAAGAGCCCTGTGGGCTGTGGGCCCATGCTGACGCCCTGTCCCCCCATGGGTACACACGCCTTACGCTTTGTCGAGGTCTGTGTCGAAGTAGACAAAGTAGTTGGTGGACTGCAGACCCAAGTCCTCCTTGGTGCCTCGCAGACTGATGAAAACGGCGAAGACGCCCAAGCCAGGCCGCACCATCTCCAGCTGCTGCTTCACCCCTGCCAAAGTGTCAGGGCTGCGGGAACTGTGGCTGCGGCGGCCACTCCCTGTCCCCGGACTTGCGGACGCCTGCTCACTTTATCCGCAGCCTTGCCCTCGGCGGCCGGCTAGCACCCGGGCCGTTTTTACAACTGTTATTTCAATACTGACTTGGCGGGGGGGGGCAAGGCGGGGGGGTGCTGCTCTTCCGTCTCCTGCCTGTGAAGAACCCAACCTCAGGCTCCCACTCATCTGCCTCCTCCCACCTCTGCTCTAAGCGTCCCTAGAAGCCCAGGAGGCCCAGCTTCCCTAAGCTGGCCCAGGGCTACAGCACGGTCCCAGGCTCACTGCCTCCAGTCTTCCCCTAATGGCTTGAAATTATGAGCGGATTCCTGGGCTCCACGCTATACAGACCACCCGTATGAACACTACTTTGTTATAAGCCTTGATTTCCCTGTTACATTTAATACGGGCCATCTAGTGAACGAATATGTGTAATTCCTCACGCTGTACAGGGAGTACAAGACCTCAAAATGGTAAGCAATGCAGATGAATAAATGCAAACCACATTACTGACACCTGGCATTTAGGATTCAGGTAGGGGAGGAGGGAAGAGCACGATGGAGGAAGGTGACAGCCTCTCTGAGGGCCATCTGATGTCCCCAGACAAGCAGCTGGGCTTCCCCACCTCTCAACAAATGACCCCAGACCAATTTTCTGGAAATGGCTCCCACAAAGTCTTATCCTTCGTTCCCATTCCCAGGACCACCACCCGCCTGAAGGGTAACTCGGCCACTGGGTGCTCTGCTTAATTTGTTGAACTAGTATTTGTCGAGGACCTAAAATGTGCCGAATCCTCTGCTAGGCCTTGGGGACACTACAAGGAATCAGATACAACGCCTGTCTACTGGAAAGGCGGCTTTCCTGAAAGAAGGTGGCTTTCCCCATAGAGGCTACAAAAAACTGAGTGCTCTGTGTCAGGTGAGCATAGAATTTGTGGTGCCAAAGAGGCCACTTGTGGGCGGAAAGTGAGGCAGATAACGGTGGCCCGCAGGCGCGTGCTGACAAGGGAAGGGGAACGCCGGCTTCCGGAGCCACAGGAGGGCGCCCAGGGCTGCTGTGGAGCCGCAGGGGCAGCCGTGGCCTGCGTCCCAGGGTCTGGGGCTGACCTCACTGCCAGCTCCCCATTGCCAAGTGCAGTGGGGGTGTTCATGGGGAAAATGGGGGGGAGGATGCCCGGGAGTGAGACCCTGTAGGTCTTCCGAGGCCCTTAAGAATAGCAACTACCTCCACCCAGCCCCTCCTTTCCTTTTTCTCCAACTAGAGGGATGTGATCCGGGAACCACATCCCTGGCAGAACACCAGAGCCTTGAGCCCCAAATCAGGCACACAACGATGATATCAAGGCTTTTTTCTCCACACCAGCCTTAGCTTCCCTTGCTGATACCGTCGGACCAGTCTTCCCCACTCAAACAACTTCCCCTCCAAACCATCCCCAGGAACCTCCTCGAGGCTCAGCAGCGGAATTAAAAGTGCTCCCATTCATACAGGCTCCCTCTGCCTGACCACCCCTCCTCCACACTTGACGGCCACTGGCACTGCCTGCCCCAGAGGCCCCCAGATACCTGGTTCTCGTCTCTGAGAGGGAGACAGACCCACGAGAATCCCTACCCCCAAAGCAGCTGGAAACAAAGGAGTCCCAGCGCCTGGGGTCTCCTGAGTTAAGCATCCTCACTGCCACTGCCTGAAATGTTCTCAAACTGGGATTCATCTGAGGCAGCTTCTAACTCCCCATCCAAGCGGGACAACTGTTTTTTTAGCCAGGTGGGGCTGGTGCCATTAAATAAGAGACATAAAAGCAGTAAACGTTGTAACCGGAACTGGATAGTGAAGGGAGGGCAACATGGCTTCCGGGGGAGGAGGGGTGGAGGGACGGGGAGGGCACTGGGACCGCAGCAGAGGACAGGGCCAGGGTTCAGAGGTCCTGGGAGACCAGGAGACGGGGGCAGGAAGTACCAAAGGCAAAGTCTGTCAGGCCACGTAGCCCTGTCCAGCTGCCCTGCCACCAGCCAGTCAGCCTCACCTCACTCAGCTCACACAGTGTGAGGGAAGGGAGGCCTTTGCTGGCAGCGGATGCTGGCTGAGGCCCAGCTAAGTGAGGCAAAGAGATGAAAAGGCTGGTTTTCGGTCAAACACAGCTCATATCTTAGAGATCATCGCAACTGCCACCTGCCTTCTCCCCCGTGAGGAAACCTAGGACATCACTTTTCTACTGAACCCGCTCTGCTGCCCACCTTCCTCAGCTCCTCCAGAGCAGCCACAAGCCTACCCTCTGGAGTGGAGAGCTCCTTCCCACTGCTCTCTGGGCTCCTCCATGTACTGCTGAAGGCCATGGTTTCCACCCCAACCGCATCTGGAGCTGTTCCTCACTCTCCACCTCCCACCCCAGCCAGAGGCCTTTATCTAGAACCGTCTCTTACCCTCCTAGCCAGCCAGCCTCCTATCCTCAGATCATACCAGCAGCTTCTGGTTACGTGATATCCTAAAGTCCATTTCAAAATGGTAACATCTCACTCAACTCTGGCTCGGCTACTCGGTTCCCTGTGGGCTGGCCTGCTCTCCTGCCCTTTTTAGTGAGGCCTTTTTTCTGGAAGCTCCATGTTCCTTAGTCCAAAGGGGGCCAAGAGCCCAGACTTTCAAGTCAGACACACCAGTGTTCTCATCTCCGCTTTGCTACTTTCACCTGGGTGGCCTTGGGAAGTCACTTCACCTCACTTCTCTACCTCCTGCATAAACGTTAGGATGATGACATCTCTCTCCCAGGCGGCAATGAGGATCATGTGCAATGACAAAGGGAAAGCCTCTCACACAGACTTACCAAGGAAGCCCTCACCCATAGCTATGCCTTCTTGCCCCCCAAATCAGACTTCTATATTTTTGGACACAGCCTAGCAGAGGAGATGACTGCATTAAGTGTTATCTGGGCCCCAGATTTCAAGCACAAGCCCAGAGCTCAAGGGACAGAAGAAAGCCAGAAGGGTACTCCTCTTGCAGCCTCAGCCTTAATAAGGAGCTGGTTCCTGAAAGAGGCAAAAAAAAAAGTATAATCTTGGGTCCCAAATAAAACACAACAATTATAGCAAGACTTTCTTCTCCATGCTGGCCTTAGCTTCCCTTACTGATACTGTCAGAACAGGCTTTCCCACTCAAAATAAGTGAGAAATTAAGGAAAAAAGCAGGATTCATACCACAAACTTCGTGAAAACCCAAGAAATATTCCTTTAGGATGCTACCGACCATCATGAACTATTAGATGATTTAAGATCTGGAGAAACTAGAAATGGGCAACCTGGAAGGGAGCCTTGAAAGAGGAGAGGGCAAAGTGGGTGAGATTATAGGGGAGAGAGGGTAAATATGCCAAGAATGGAGTGAGAGATAAGGACCAAGGGCTCTTTGGGGGTGATACAATACAAGGGAAGCTGCTTCCCAACCCCTAAACACAGAGGCCTTGCTGGGAACAGATGCTGGAGACAGCGTGCGCATGCTTACCTGTTCTGCTTAAGGGCGGTCATAGGGCAGCCAGGAGGAGAAAGAGGGGTGCTATTGGGAGCTCGGAGGAGCAACACAGCCCGGTCTTTTACCTGGCAGGCAGCGGGCGTTCTCAGGCAGCAGGTACTTATAGGTATTGAAGAGTCCTGCGTTGGAGATCACGATGGGGCAATAGATGTTCACCAGCTCCTGACCCTTCTTCACAGTGACACCTGCAGGCACAAGAGCTTGGCTGAGGCTCTGTGCACTCCAGGAGGAAGAGGAAGGTCCAGATTTCACACAGTTCTCTCCCCCAGCCTACACTTCATGTTCTCAGACCTGGGCATCCAGCCCACCTAGGGCCAGGCTCTAGGCAAAACTGCAAAGCAAATGCAACATCTTTGAGCACTCTCTGCCTATCCCAAGTCGCTCCTGCCCTTACCTTCCCTGGCCCTCTCCCCGTCCCATGGGAGCACCCTTTTCTTTAGTCAAACTTGACAACCTCCACACGAACCCCGACAAAGCTCATGGGCTGACACCCTTCCACTGGAATCCCAGGACCTTCTTCACTGCTGCCAGAGTTCTATTTCCAAAATACTCTGAAAGCCTCTGGCGACACCACAACCTCTGTAAGATAAACTCCAAAGTCATACCGGCCTTCCAAGGTCTGGGCCCTTCTATGTCTCCAGCGTCATCTCTGGCCACACTCACTAAACTATTAGGGGGCAGCATATGAAACAGCTGATAGTCAACCATTAATTGACCTATAAAAATGGCAGTTTCTGGGGCACCTGGGTGGCTCAGTTGGTTAAGCGTCTGACTTGGATCTTGATCTCAGGGTTGTGAGTTTGAGCCCCACGTTGGGCTCCTACTTAAAAAATAAAGAAGGCAATTTCTTAGGGTTCAACCTACTACTTCCAGATGCCTAAAAATACTCAGCTCTTTCATACATCTGTACCTTTGCACATTCTGTTCCCCTTGCCTGGAATAACATCCCAAAGCCTCGGGCTAACTTCTTCTCACCCTTAATGAGCTGGCTCAAGCACCTCTACCTTCCTTCCTCCATTCTTAGGATGTACCTCTATCTGACACTTTAAATTATATCTCAGTGATCTTCCCTATGAGGCTGGAAACTTCATGAGTTACAGATTTTCTTTATAGCCATCTTAGGTTTTTATCTCCTTCTTTTATCACCTAGCACCTGAAAAATACAATATTCTGAACTGATCTAATTAATCTGATCAGCCCACCTTGCTTCATGGACCTCTTTCAGCTGTGAGGAGAACTTGCTCTGGACATCAGAGAAAATCTCACACAACTGACAGCCATCTCTCCCTTATCACCCGACAACTTCCTGGTCTCTTCTACACATGCATTCTCAGAGATCACTCCTGGCCTTTTCCCCCTAGATTTTTTTTTTTTTTTTTTTTTTTTTTTTTGTGCACTGGGCCATCCACTCCCCTCTTCCTCCTTGCAAGATTCTTCTGGTGAGTTCACTGTCACATCAGCCCTGTTCTCTCAAGCCTCTCTGTGTCTCCTTCCTGGATGCTTCTTTAAGCAGCCCCTAGTCATGGATGGCCTGTTCATTCTGTGTACCAGAGTCCTTCCCTGCATACACCCTCTCACGAATTCATCCACAGTGCAATTTTGACTCTCTGTGCAGGTAGCAGTAAAGACCTGAGCCAGGCTAATGAGATTCTCAGCTCCACCGGCCATTTACAGGTTGAGGGTAGGGCATCTTGCTGGTCTCCACACTGCCGTTTGGAGTGCCCAGGTTACATATTCATTCCATCACTGAACAAATATGTGTTGAGCCTCCATTATGTGCCAAGATCTACAAAGATAACAGAGACACAGCCCCTATATTCAAGGAGGTTATGGATTACTAGATAACTATTTTTACCTACTGAATAAATGATTAAATACTGTCCTTTGGGGGAAGAGTCAATCCTTTATCCTTCCTGCCTCCTTTCTACCTCCAGACTAATCCCTCTCCCCAAGCTCCTGCTCTGGGCAGTTTCAGCCTTGAACTCCCCGTGAGGTCAGTTCTTCCACCTTGTGGCCGCAGTGCTTGATTGTCTCTGCACCCCAGTTCTGTCCCACCCCAGCCCGGGGACCGGGAAGCATGATGCAGGGCTCTCACCACAGGCTTTCCCAGCTGAGTCCAGCAACACACACTGCACAGTGGCACTGGTCAGGACAGCGCCCCCGGCCCGCTGAATCACAGGGATGGTGTGGAAGGCGATTTCACTGGTACCCCCTCGGGGATAAAAGGCCCCTTCTATGTAGTGGTCAACCACCAGAGCATGCATGGAAAAGGCACTGTGGCTGGGGGTCACACCTACAGAAGGAAGGAAGGGGCGATGAGGCAAGAGCCAACAGCAGCACCATTTAGAAAGGAACACAGTTTCCTGGGCACCTGGGTGGCTCAGTCGGTTAAGCGACTGCCTTCGGCTCAGGTCATGATCCTGGAGTCCCGGGATCGAGTCCCGCATCGGGCTCCCTGCTCGGCAGGGAGTCTGCTTCTCCCTCTGACCCTCCCCCCTCTCGTGTGCTCTCTCTCTCTCTCTCTCACTCTCTCAAATAAATGAATAAATAAAATCTTTAAAAAAAAAAAGAAAGGAACACAGTTTCCTGTCAAAAAGGACGCAGCCTGAGTCTACCCATTCCAGGATCCAAATGATCCCCAGGGCTAAGGGCAGCCAGAGGGCCTGTTTCCATCCAAACACAGGGCACCTGACAGATCCTGAGGCCAGTGGGAATGTCCTCCCTGCAAAGTGCCATGCTGCCAAGATGAGGGAGGACATTGTTGGTTGAAAAGGAAAACCATCCAGGGCACGGATGAAGGGAAGTTTTACCAGGGAGTCCAGCAGGTAGGTGGCTAGACTTCTCATCCAGAAGCTCCAGCAGGCCTTGGGTATCTACTGCTCCATCTGTTAGTCAAGCAGTCTCAGGAAGAAAGACTGAGAGCCAAGAGGGCAGCCCCTCCTCCTCCAGGAGCCGCCCAGGACCCAAAGCCAGTACCCACCATAAGTGGGGAAGATGTAGCTCAGCACTGCCCGGAGCTCCGGGGAGGCTGGCAGCTGCCGCAGGACGTCAGCCAGGCTCTGGGTGGACGCACGAAGGAATGGAAAGAACCGGGTGAGCGGCCCACACTTGCTGAGGAGCTGAGCTATGCGCAACGGGAGCATCTTCAACAAGATGGCATGGATGACTCCACGGGACACCACCTGAGGGAAAAAAATGAGCCGTGAGAACAGGTCCCATCTCTAGAATGCTGTAAAAGAATCCCCATTCCAACAGCCTGCACCAGCCCAGCACCAGGGCCCAGCACCCCTTAGCCCTGGCAGAACTTGGATTTTTAAAAATCGTTCCCATTCCACATTCAGATAAGTCCTTTTCTCCTTTTCAGTTTCCTGCCCAAATTCCCTTTGAAAAATCCCATCTGATCTCTGAGGAAGTAAAAAAGGGTGTGATCTGACCACATAGGTAGAAGCCAGCCTTGTCAAAAAGGAGAACAGGGTGCCCCCCAGAGGCCAGAGTGAGAGTGGCAGCCGCCGAGTCCAGGCTCCAGAGACAGGGCCCAGCTGGGCACCAAGGCCAACTAGGGGTAAGGGCTGAGTTCAGGGCAAACTTGACTGTTCCTCCCTTCCCGCCGCGCCTCCCAGTCACTCCACCCACGAAGAAGGTCAGCCTTGTCAGGAATAAACAGGGGGTCCTCAGCATGTCCATGTTACCTTAACCAGCTTTACATATTTGTCAATGGCAGCTTCTTCCTGGGGAAACTTCTCCTTGAGGCCCTGAACATAAGCTTTCTCCCCACTGTACATGGGGAACTCCTTTCGGCCATTGGGCCCTTCTAGTACCATGATGTCAAAGGGAGAGGATAAGGCAGCCCACTCCAGCTGTCCCTCTGTGATCTGATCTGAGACAAAACGGCAAATGCTGTCCTCTTGCATGGACCCAACATAATGGATTCCTATTGGGAGACAGAAAAACAAGGTGTCATAGGGATAAGGGGACTGACCCCTGGAAAGGTGGATAAGGAAGCAAGGTGAAAGAGGTAGTCCTGCCTGGCTGAGTCCATGCCCAGAGGGCGCTGCCCACCCTTTCTGCGGGGAGGAGTTGCAACAGAAACCACCAAATCTCTGCACAGTTCAGCACCCGGTAAAGTTATGGCTGTCAGGCAAAGACAGTGGTGCCTCCAAAACAACAGAAATGTCCAGGATCCTCCCACAATGGCTGCCCCCAGCCTCCTGAAGATAGAGCCACGCTCCTAAGCCCTTCCCACATAAGCCTTACCTGTGTCAAACTCAACGCCTCTCTGTCCAAAAGTATGACAGCAGCCTCCTGCCTTGCTGTGTTGTTCCAGCACCAGAACTCGCTTGCCAGCTTTGGCCAGAATCGCAGCTGCAGCCAGACCCCCAAAGCCACTGCCAATCACCACTGCATCCAGCTTCTCAGGCACTTGGCTGGCTGAGAAAGCTACCGCAGAGGGAAGAGATGGAGGGTGAGCTTCTCAGGCAGGGGGGGCGAGAGAGCAAAGAGATGGACACCAAGGAAGACTCCGCTAGCTTATACAATGCAAGTAAACTCTAGAGAGTTCGGCATGGAGCAACTGACTAAAATAACTCCACCCATTCACCTGGGAAATTCTCAGGACCAGCCAGGCAGATTAAAGACAGCGATTTGGTTTGAGATGAATTGATGTAATCAAAACCAGTATGTACCTGGAGATTTTCCCTACTATCAAAAAGAGTAGGAATCAGTAAACCACGACACAATCAAAATCAGAAAGCTGACAGTAATACAGGCTGAGAAACTTACGTGTGGACAGAGAGCTAGGAAAGAAAGAAAACGAGGAGATGGGGGACAGAGGAGAGTGTTGTGGGCAGACTGCCGGCTCATGGAACTGTCCATTCACAAGTTGGTTATCTTAGGAAAATACAGGGTCTGTTGGCACGAGTGGAGCAGCCTGGTCCTATGATGGTTCGTCAAGATCCTGAAGCAGAAGCTTGAGCAGGACAGAGCTGAGAAATCATAGTACCACCCCTTCATATCTGGGAAGTCTAGAGGCAGAACTAGGGGGCCAGCACCTAAACAAGATGAAGCCGGACAGCGCATTGTGCTACATGGGCATTTCCAACAAAAAATCTGTTCGTTAAAGATCACTCGTGAAGAACTGAGATTTGGAATTTTTCAAGCTGCAAAAGAACTTGAAAAACTTTTCAAACGCTTTCAGAAAAACCTATAGTGAAAAACACATTTTTTTTTAAAGATTTTATTTATTTATTTGACAGAAAGAGCACAAGTAGGCACAGCGGCAGACAGAGGGAGAAGGAGGATCCTCACCGAGCAGAGAGCCCAATGCGGGGCTAGATCCCAGGACCCCGGGATCATGACCTGAGCCGAAGGCAGACACGTAACCGACTGAGCCACCCAGGTGCCCCATGAAAAACACATTTTATATCACAACCCAGGTTATAAATAAGTATATAATATAAATACCCGAAACAGAAGTTTCACAATACAATACTTCCCAGAACTATGTATGATGACTCATATTTTCTATTCTACATTTTGAAATGCAACCCACTAAATCGATTTCATTACTTACTGATAAATCACAACCTGGTTTGAAAAACAGTTACACTAGTCATCTCATTTTTAGAACAACCCAAGATGAGTGGAGTGACTTGTGAATGGTTATGCAGTAAATTAGTGACAGAGTTCAAGCTAAAACCCTGATCTCAGAAGTTCAGACTAACAGTCTTTCCACTTAAAAGAGTATTGTCTCCGCCTGTGTCACAGGATGTGTCACACAGAATTCTAAAATTTACAAGTAGGAGGGACCTTGGAGATCAAAGAGGGAATCTAATTTTTTTTAAAGCACAATTCTTTCTTTAAACCTTCTGAGGAACCCCAAAATATGTCCTAAAGATGAGTGTGGAGATACTCTGGTTGACTAAGGAGCAGCTCTGAGCCTGAGGCATCCTGCTGAGGTTCGCCCAAAGTTTTAGAACCAGGGTTCAACCATATGATTTGGGAGGAAGCATAACTGGTCAAATCACCTGATGGGCAAAATACAATTTCCCACACAGGTTGGAAGAAATGTGCAGGTCCTCCACCCCTCTGAACCATGGGGGAGGGCAAGTGAAAAAGGTAAGGTCCTATAAACCAAATGGGGCGAAGGTCTGTTGTCTATCCTGCTGGTCGAGGACCTGTTCTTAGCAAAACCATGACTTTGGGATGCAGAGGACGGGACCGCGCCCATGGGGCCACTATGGCGCCGGGACTGCCAGGGCATAGGTTCTCACCGGTAGCAGACAATAAGGCGGGGCGCCTGCCGGTGCAAGGAAACCCTCCCAACACTTTACATATGGGGAAACTGAGGCCCAGGTAGACAGCAGCTCTCCCTCTTGGAATAGGGATGCAAGCCGCCCAAGTGCAGCCTTGGAGCCTAGGGTCCCTTCCCGCTGACCTCGCTTGAGAACCTTCTTCCTAGCCTCCTTGTCGGTCACCAGCGGCGCGGGGGGACGCCTGACGTCCTCGGAGAAGGGGTTCGGGGAGCTGCCTGCGGACAGCCGCAGGTGCCATTTGCAGAGGACCGTCAGCAGCAGCACGACCAGCAGCAGCAGCAGCGAAAGCCACATGGCGCTGGCGGGGTCCGAGGACGGGGCCCGCTGCCACCGCGCCCAGCCTCTGCGGCAGGGGCTCCGCCTCGCCTCTGAGTCCTTCTGGGCGAAGGTGGGGTGGGCGGGGAGGCGGAGGCAGCCTCGACCACTGATAAGCCAGAACCTTCGGGCCGGGACCGTCCCTCCCTGCGGCTCGTACGGCTCTGGCGGCACTAAGCGTCCCGGGCGGCCAGAAGGCGGGGCGCTGGGGGCGGAGAGGCTGCGTGGGACGCGGTGCGCACGCGCGGGGAGGCGTGGCCGGCGGCCTGAGCCCGACGCGACGGCTCCCGGGTTCTGGGCCGCGGCCAGCGAACCCCTACCTCTGCGGAACGGGCGTGGGGTGGAGATGGTCGCCCCCGGCCGAGACGAGGCTGAGAGCTGCAAGCCTGAGAGAGAATCTCTCCCGAGACCCAGGAGGCCAGAGGTGTGGTCTGCGCTCTGCCTTGGGCGCGCCCAATGACCCGAGGCAAGTTGCTTACCTGTTTTTCGCACCAACTGGTGAGGAGGATTCCGTCCGGAACCCACACAGCCCCAGTCTGGCGGGGTACCTTGATGGAGTGAGATTCCTGCTGAGATCCGCCCGTCACAGCCGGCGAGCGCCCGGCCTCGTGCCCCCGGGTGGCCAGTCGTTTTGCCCGAGGCCGCGGCGCTCGCCTGGGATGGCGTTGCCTGCGGCGGAGGCCTGGCGGCGCCCCCAAGCCTCTGCCTGGGTCCTCTTGGCACCTGCCCTCCCTGGGGGCAGTGAGGGGCCGGGGAGCCGCCCAGCGACAAGCCTGATGAAAGGATCAGAGAAGGACTGTCAGACCTACGTGGGCATTTGGTATTTAAAGTATGGACCCAGTGTCTGGATTAAATACCTATTCAGAGAGTTGAAGCTCCAGCAAGAAGTTTGAAAATCATATGTAGCTCCTTGCCTAGAGTGGGTGTACCATACTTAATTTGAAAAAGACCCATTCTTATGGGAAGGCCATTTCTTTGGGCCCAACTATAAGGAACTTGCCTAATGTTGGTGGGCATGACTTCATAACTTCCGTTACTGGCTTATTTGATGGAGTTTTTGCTCTTTTCTTTCTCTATTACAGACAGTAACTGTCCCTGTTGAAGTCCCCAGAGCTCCAGTTGGAACTGAGGCACTAGCAGGTGTGTAAAGTTGGTCATGCTTCTGTGCTGCGTGATTCATTTCATACACAGAAACAGAAGAGGCTTCCAGAGATCACTGGTACCATCCCTGCCTGTCACCTTCCCAAGGTTGGCTGTGTGAGTTTTGTTATATGGTGTCATGGAGATCAAGGAGGAGGGCAAGGAAAGGGAACCAGATGCTGAGGTCCCAGAGGACACAGTGAGGGAGAGAGCTAGTTCCTGAGGTACCATGACCAAGGTAGGACAGGTACTGTCCTCCCCATTAAATTACAGTGACCCAAATGTCCAGCCCAATAGCCAGGAAGTATTCCCATTCTGGGTGCTTGGAAATCATCCTACCATCTGACAAAGATTCCAGTTTGTTACTGGCAGCCAATTCTTAGGGAATCCAGATCATGTTCCCACAGTCCGGGGCTGACCTCAAAGAGAGGCCACCCTCCTTCCTAAGTTATCCAAGTCTGTGAAATATGGCCGTCAGTTGTGTGTGGGCTTTCTGCCCACTTATGATCCAGACTGTTGGAACAGTCATCCATGTTGTACAGTTCCTCCACAATAAATTACCAGCCTGTCCAGCCCCCTTCCCAAGGTGGGCTCGTGGGATGACTGTCTTAGAGTTAGCCAAACTGACTAAACAGCTGCAACATGTGCAATATTGGTGTTCACCAAGGAAGGCTAGGCAATGTGTTGCATTTTGATTTTCTATCGTCACAGGAACCAGGCCTAGTATTATAAGCCCCCAGACCCAACCTGTGTCTGAGACCTAAGCAAAGCCTGAGCACTTCAGCTAAGACCACCCACCAGGATGCCACTCATTAGCTTCCTCCCTTTGATAAGCTGCCCCCAGATCCCAGGGACTTCATTGTCAGAACCAGACCTCACCACTAAACAGTGGTGCTGCTGCTGCCTTCTGGACACTGAGGATCCAACCCTCAGACCTCTAGCCTCCCCTTCGTTCCATCCAGTGGCATGGAAAGTAAGAATTAGGCATTTGACTAAAGCAGCTGATTTATTCGGAATAAATTTATAGCTGCTTAAAGATTTTTATTTATTTTTAAGATTTATGTATTTATTTTGAGAGAGAGAGAGAACAGGGAGAGGGGTAGAGGGAGGGAGAGAAGCAGACTCCGGCTAAACACGGAGCCCTACTCTACTGGAGACACGATCTCACGAACCTGAGATCATGACCTGAGCTGAAATCAAGAGCGGGGTGCTTAACCTCCTGAGCCACCCAGGTGCCCCTGGATGTTGGCTGTTTTTGACCATTTATCATCCACTCCCATTTTTGCTTAACTGAATGACAAAACTAGTTTTCTTCCGTAATTTTTTTTTCTTATAGGACTGAGACTTCAGAGACCTCAGGGACTTCTTTCAGTACTCACAGAAACCTCCTAGCCTTGGTGATGGCACATGGGGACTGTTTACTTACTCTTAGTCTGAATGACTGCCAAGAAGGAAGGCAAAGGTAGAGCAGTCGGATCGCTGGCTCTCCCCATACTTCTAATCTCAGACTTTATATTAGACTCCTTTCTGAGCCCAAGGACAAAGCTCACTTGAACAAATGACTTTGAGTCATGAATGAAAACTCTTGCTCTTTCCATAATGAGAAAGGATTAAGAGATGGACAGGTAAGCAAGCCCTTCTATTTGAGAAAGAAGGTGTTCGTTTGGGATATATTGTCATTAGTAGTAACACAGGATATATCAAGAGAATGCAGAACTTTCAAAATGTTTTGGGAAAACCCTCATTATAATGCTCTTTGTAGGAGAAGCTTCTATTCATATACCTCTGAGTCAGTTGCCTTTGCTAGCAGCTTCTTTTCTTTTTTTTTTTTTTTAAGATTTTATTTATTTTTTTGAGAGAGAGGTCTAGCACACATGCCTGCGCAGGAGGTGGGGAGGGGCAGAGGGCGAGGGAGATGAAGAAGCAGACTCCCTGCTGAGCAGAGGTTTGATCCCAGGACCCCGAAATCATGACGCAAGCCAGAGACAGCTGCTTAACAGATTGAGCCACACAGGTGCCCCTTCTTTTTTTTTTTTTAAGTTTATTCATTTAAGTAATCTCTACACCCAATGTGGGGCTCAAACTCATCACCCCGAGATCAAGAGTCACATACTGTTCGGACTGAGCCAGCCAGATGCCCCACTAGTAGCTTATTTTCTAAGTGAGTCATGGGATTTTGTTTCGGATTTACTTGGGTGAGAGGAGAATGTCAATGAGGAATCCCCCAAGATATTTTTAATTTATCAATTTGGACTGTTTACCTTATTGACCCTTGTCAAACAATGCTTTGGCTCGATTATCCTCAGGACTCTGGGTCCAGTGTGATATGTCTTTGTGTGAGCCTGGCAGCTAACCCTACCTTCCTTGCCTTTCTCCCTACCTGGTCCACAAGTGGTCTTAATGGAGCTTGTGGGACAAAGCCTTTGCTTTGGGAGCCCAGGGAGGTTTTCTTCACTGTACTAAGACAGATGAACTGTTCTTCCAGGAGAGAAGTCTTCGGCCACTGGAGAGAACTGAATTGGAGAGGGAAAGGAAGGATGGAATGAATCATAAGCACATAGACCCCTGCAGGGAGTTGTTCAGCGTAGTGAATCATCAGAATTTTTGAGAACATATTTTGTGCCTCGTACTGTGCTAATGGGTGTCAGAAATAGAAGTGTAAAAGAAATTTCCTCCACTCAAAGCCGCAGGGTCTGATTTAAAGATAGGCTGCATTGCGGGTAGTGAAAATTCTAGGGCCATTTTGATTGACGGTGCAGTTTCAGCACACTCACAAAAAAGAAGTGGAGTGGGCGCCTGGGTGGCTCAGTTGGTTAAGCGACTGCCTTCGGCTCAGGTCATGATCCTGGAGTCCCGGGATCGAGTCCTGCATCGGGCTCCCTGCTCAGCAGGGAGTTTGCTTCTCCCTCTGACCCTCACCCCTCTCATGCTCTCTCTCTCATTCTCTCTCTCAAATAAATAAATAAAATCTTTAAAAAAAAAAAAAAAGAAGTGGAGTCACAAGACTTATTACTTGCAGATCCCAAAAATGTGGCAGGGGTGAGTGTGTGGAGGGGGCAATGAGCCAAGGTAGGGGCAGTCCTCAGTCCCAGATCACGAGCAAGCACGAGATAGGGAGTAGAGGAGCAAGCACCCCTATTACTTATAAGGGGGAGGTCACTAGCTTTTCTCAGGCTCAACTCTAAGTGATTATTTTAAAAGGTGCCCCAGGAAAAGCAAGGCAGGACCTCGTGGCAAGAATCCTAAGCTCAGGTGCTTATCTAAATGTCCAGGTTCTGGCTGTGAGCAGGGTTGTCATACTGTAAACATGTAGGAAGCAACTCTGAATAGCTGTTTTCTTGTCACATAGGACTCTTGCAGAGGGACTTGTCCTCCCTGCCGAAGGGCTGGCTGTAGGACTGAGAAGGGAAGAGACCCTTGTAGCCCCAGTGGGGAAGGCAGGCCACCTTGAGGAGGCAGAAGGGGTGGCGGTAGGGGTGTCTTCCGGAGGAAGACCACATGACCCAAGGGATGGAGATGAGAGGATCTGCAGCAAGTGTGTTCACTGGACTGAAGTGGGAAATAGTCGTGAGGAGGCATCACAAGGCCAACAGTGGAGGAGTTTGCTTAGCTGTGCCGTGTTCAGGCATTCATTCTTGTGTCCTGGTCATAAAGAAATCAAAGCTCTGTTTAAGGAGTAAGAGTTGGCAAAAATGTGTAGGAGGGATTAGAGTAACAGGATCAGCTGGGATTCTGGGGCCTTGACGTAGCACTGATTTTTTTATTAGTTATTTTCTTTTACTTAGTTTTTTCCTCTTATTTATTTTATTTTACTTCTTAAGATTTATTTATTTATTTGTCAGAGAGAGAGAAAGTGAGAGCACAGGCAGGGGGAGCAGCAGAGGGAGAAGCAGGCTCCCCGATGAGCAGGGAGCCCGATGTGGGACTGGATCCCAGGACTCCAGAATCATGACCTGCGCCCAAGGCAGACGCTTAACCCACTGAGCCACCCAGGCGCCCCTCCTTTTATTTATTTTAGAGCAAATAATACATTCACATGGTTCAGAATCCAAAAAGCAGGGAGCATGTACCTATAGTGAAAAAACTGCCTTCTCTTGTCCCCTAGCCACCCAGTTTTCTTCTGGAGGCAAAATCACTGCTTCCTTGGGTATAAGTCTAGAAATAGTCTCGGCAGAGACAAGCAAATATATTTGTGTGTTTTCTAAAAATATAAATGGTAACATACTGTATATACTTTGCCCTTTGCTTTTTCTACTTAATATATCATGTGGAGTGTTCCATATTGTCCATAAAACACTTTCTTATTCTTCTCTATGGCTAGATCGGAGCTCATTGAGTTAATATGCTTTTATTTGTGGAACTAGTCCATTAGTGGGCATTCGGGGTTTTTCTAGCCTTTTGCTATGACAAACTGTTCCACCACGAATGACGCTCTAAGCATGTCCTTTTGCACACGGACGAGTATATCTGTTGGATAAGTTTCTAGAATGCAGTTGCAGGCCCAAAATGGACAAAGCATGTACGATTTTGTCAGATATTGTCAAGCTGTAGAGGTGGGAACAATTTACCCTTCAGTGTGTTACAACACTTGGTTTTCTAGCCAACACAGTGTGTTATCACTCTTTGAAATTTGCTCATATGATAAGTGACAAATATTATCTCGGACTAGTTTTATTTGACACGTCTCTTATTACGAGTAAGGTTGAGCATTTTTTATTTGTTTCAGAGCAGTGCATGTTTCCTTGTCTGTAAGCTGTCCATATCCATGCCCATTTTTCTACTGGGCTGGGTTTCTTTTCCTGACTGATTTGTAGGATTTTTTTAAACACATTAGGAAAATTAGTCCTGTATTGGTAATCTGAGTTGCAAAAGTTGGTCAAGTGGTTTTGTTTTGTTTTGTTTGTGTTTTTAAAGTTGGTAAGTGGTTTTTTTAAAGCTCTAATGGGCAAAGGTTTAGCTGAACAGAAAGGCCAAAAGTAAGGAAACTGCCTCCCTAAACTTCCTCAGAGTCCTGAGACCTTTTACGGAGCCAAAAAATCTGAGATAATATTAACTGAGCTTTTTGCAGTTTCTCTTAAGACTAGATTAAGCAGAAGTTTTCCCTTACAGTAGTCCTTACAGTTGAGTTCTCGGGAGTTCATCCATTTTTGTGTGTGTGGTATTGGGAAAAGGTGTGACATTTAAGCTGTCAACTTTGGAGGACTGATATGTGCCCAAGAATCTGACCCTGCTTTGTCTTATAGGTTGAAAGTGTGTCTGCTGCGTATCCTCCACCGTATGACAAGGACACCAGTGCTCTTCGGGCTCTCAGAGGAATTCCTGTACATGTCACCCACACCCCAGTACCTCCCGCCCATACAAGCTTTTGTTGCATGCTGCTCTGTGGGGCCAGGCACCAGGGACTCAGGACAGCAGAGACCCTGCTTCCAGGAGCTCACACTTGGGGGCGGAGTTGTGGGGCACAAACTTGCAAAACAACCTCTAGCTAGTAAGATAATTGCTCCAGGGAAGCAGAATACAAAGAGCAGTGGGAATACCAAAGGCACACCACAGTCTCAGTTGAGTTGTGTGAATTTTCGTTTATTCTTCAAGGAGAGCATATGCTTGTCCCCACCTCACCTGACTTGTACATGATAGTTGGAGTTTTCCACGTGCCTCTCTTTAAGACTGACTTTAATCAACCCATCCTTCTGACCTCCAGTTCCAAAGACATTCTCTTCTGTGGGTGGGGCATGTTTGTGTGGATGGGAAGGTATGGATTCACCCTCACACTAAAGGTCAGCTGCCCCTACAGATCTCGGAGTTGAAGAACCATGGCATCCTCCGGGCCCTGACAGCAGAAGCAAATGGATGGGAGCCACGTGGTAAGGTCCCCTTTAGCGCCCTAGGAGCCTGGGTGGGAACCAAGTTAGAGGTCCCCGTGGTCTACTTTTCATCATTTGAATTTCTCTCAGTACTTGTCCTATAGAATTTTACGATTTATCATTCTTCAAGGAAAATTAGAATCAACACTGGATTAGAAGTCAAAAGACTTGAGTCCTAATCTAGCACTCAAAGCAGCTTATTACGTGCCTTGCGCAAATCATATCATCTCCATATCTGCTGTGGAGGTTGATCAGTGCCTTCTCTGTCCTCAAAGGGATATTGCGACAATGATACGAGACAGTGTATGTGAAACGGCTTTGAAAAAGTATCCTATTTTATCTGCTTTACATGATTCTTTCGTATACTTTGTTTAAAGTTCATTTCACTCGCTGATTTATGACACAGAAAGGCCCACTCACCAGGTGAGAAACACCTAGAGTCCCATATCTCTGGTTTAAATCCTGCCTCTTTCACCCACCAGCTGTATGACCTTGAGCAAGTTTCTTAACCTGCTAACCCTTACTTACTTCATTTATAAGACAGAAAGTGAGTCAGAACCTGTGTGATGGGAATTGTGTAAGGACTATATGAACTCAGGTGAAGTGCTTAGAGCACAGATTATAAATCTATAACGAGTGCTCATTGCTATGTATTGTTATCTTGAAATTCTGCAAACTGAAAATGTAATCTCCACAAATATGGGGCTTGTTAAAAATATTCTAATGTAGAAAAATTATTTGGAGATCTGTGAAGTTTCTTCTAATAGATTTTTATCTTTGTGTGGTGACAAACCTAACATTTATTAGAGATTTTGCCTTAAATGCCAAAACATTTTATATTTCAGTACAAGTAGCATTTATGTGCCAGATTTTTTTTTAAAGATTTATTTACTTATTTATTTGAGAGAGAGAAAGCAGGGGGGAGGGGCAGAGGGAGAGGGAGAGTCTCAAGCAGACTCCGAGATGAGCACTTGCTGAGCCCATGGAAAGCTCAGTCGCACAACCCTGAGATAATGACCTAAGCCGAAGTCAGATGCTTAACCGACTGAGCCACCCAGGTGCCCCTGTGCCACATATTTTTAGTCGTATTAAACAGTTACAGTTTTCTTCCAGATTGTTCTCAGCTCATTTAAATTGATAGGCTTATGAGGCACCTGGCTGGCTCAATTGGTGGAGCATACAACTCTTGATCTTGGGTTGTGAGTTTGAGGCCCACATTGGAGATTACCTTATTTTTTTTTTTTTAAAGATTTTTTTTATTTATTTATTTGAGACAGAGAGAATGAGAGAGACAGAGAGCACATGAGATGGGGGAGGGTCAGAGGGAGAAGCAGGCTCCCTGCCGAGCAGGGAGCCCGATGCGGGACTCGATCCCGGGACTCCAGGATCATGACCTGAGCCAAAGGCAGTCGCTTAACCAACTGAGCCACCCAGGCGCCCGGAGATTACTTTAAAAAAATAAAATCTTTAAAACAGGCGCCTGGGTGGCTCGTCAGTTAATCGTCTGCCTTCGGCTCAGGTCATGGTCTCAGGGTCCTGGGATCGAGCCCTATGCCAGGCTCCCGGCTCAGCGGAGAGTCTGCTTCTCCTTCTTCCTCTGCCCCTCCCCCCTGCTTGAGGTCTCCCTCTCTCCCTCTCTCCCTCTCTCAAATAAATAAATAAAATCTTTAAAAATAATTAAATAAACGGGGCTCCTGGGTGGTGCAGTGGGTTGAGCATTGGACTCTTGGTTTCCGCTTAGGTCATGATCTCAGGGTCATGAGATTGGGCTCCGTGCTCTGCACAGAGGTTTGCTTAAGACTGTCTTTCCCTCGGGCGCCTGGGTGGCTCAGTTGGTTAAGCGACTGCCTTCGGCTCAGGTCATGATCCTGGAGTCCCGGGATCAAGTCCCGCATCGGGCTCCCTGCTGGGCAGGGAGCCTGCTTCTGCCTCTGACCCTCCCCCCTCTCATGTGCTCTCTCTTTCTCATTCTCTCTGTCTCAAATAAATAAATAAAATCTTTAAAAAAAAAAAAAGAGTGTCTTTCCCTCTCCCCCTCAAATAAATAAATGTTTAAAAATAAAATAAAAAGGTAGATAGGTAGATAGATAGACAGGCTTACTAATTCAGTGATACTCTTCCCCGTATGGTTAAGTGGAAGAGAGCCCAAATGAAGGCAGTTGAAAAAGGAAGAAAGGTAGGGAACTGTGCTAATGTGAGCTTCAATTGCTATCCTGAAGATTTGTGCTTTGCCTCCATTTTCTTCTGTTGGAGGAAATTAGTATTTATGTCAGGATCATCTTCAGATGAGGAGGAGTCTCCCTGGTTCCAAGAGGAAAGGGAAGAAGTGCTCTTGTTATGCCTTGGACACTTGTCTCCAGTTTTTAGGGACCAGATTGCAACCGCTAGTTGAGACTTGTACTTTGTGTTGACTAACCACAGTCATAGCAGATTCCCAGGTGCAGGTGAGGTTTCTGCTCCTGGCTCACAGCCTTCTGCCAAGTTGTTTGTAGGTGAAAGGTTGAGAGGTGCCTGGGTGGCTCAGTCAGTTAAGTGGCCAACTCTTTTTTTTTTTTTTAAGATTTTATTTATTTATTTGACAGAGGCACAGCGAGAGAGGGAACACAAGCAGGGGGAGTGGGAGAGGGAGAAGCAGGCCTCCCGCCGAGCAGGGAGCCCGATGCGGGGCTCGATCCCAGGACCCTGGGATCATGACCTGAGCCGAAGGCAGACGCTTAACGATTGAGCCACCCAGGTGCCCCAAGTGGCCAATTCTTGATTTCGTCTCAGGTCATGATCTCAGGGTTGTGAGATGGAACCCCACCTTGGGCTCCGCGCTCAGCGGGGAGTCTGCTTGAGATTCTCTCTCTCCCTCTTCCTCTGCTCCTCCCCCTACTCAGGCTCTCATTCTCTCTCTCTAATAAATAAATAAATCTTTTAAAAAGAAAAGAGGGGCACCTGGGTGGCTCATTTGGTTAAGCATCTGACTTCAGCTCAGGGTTCTAGGATCGAGTCCTGCAAGGAGCTCTTGCTCAGCAGGAAGTCTGCTTCTCCCTCTCCCTCTGCCCCTCCCCCTGCTCATGCTCTCTCTCTCTCAAATAAATGAAATCTTTAAAGACAAAAAAAGTTTGACCAAGTTGCTTGAAACGAGGCCCTGCAGGGTGAAGAGTCCGTGAAGCCGGGCGTCAGTGAGGGTGAGGGGTGACACAGCCCTTGCAGCACCGTAAGAGCAGTCCCTGCTGCCGCCCCACTCTCTTCTTCGTTCAGCCGCTTTCTCCCTCTTCATCTCCCAGGGGCCAGCATGCTGGTTGGAAGTTTTATTCTCTTCACCATCCAAGGCCAAGCCGTCTGTATCCCGGTGAAGTTATCTAGCTTGGAAGCCCTGAGGCTCGGGGTCTCGGTCCACCCCAGATGGGGCTGGCAAGATTGAATTTCCCAGAAGTCCAGACCCATGTCACCTGCTGCCACTACCCTCTGCCCTGCTGGACCCGAACCCAGGCCTGTGTCAGTGACGCTAGCTAACACGTACCGAGTACTGACTGTGGGTCATATACCCCTCTCCCCGCCCTCCCTCGCCCCTAGAAGCTGAAGAGTTGCACTATCCTCCAGCAGTCCCATGAGTGATGACACGGGGTACAGTGTCATCTGTGTGCAGCTGGGGAGTGTGGACAGGAAGTGCTCGCCAGCAGTTTGGCTCTGGAGTTGCTCTCAGCAGCTTTCTCTGCCTCAGTTTCTGTTAGTGTTTTGAGTTTCTGGTAGTATTTTATTTTATTTTATTTACAAGTATACTTTCAAAACAGGTCATTGCCCTGCGATATCCTCAGTCAAGACTGCATGGCCAGGAGGAGCTGCCCTCTCACTCTTACCACTGGGGCTGGAGGCTGGAGGGGTCACGATTTGGGATCTTGGACTGAAGTTTCTCCGTTTTCTCCATGTTGTGTTAATTTCCTCTCTAGCAAATGGGAAAAGCCAGCAGCAGGGCGTACCGCCAGCAGTCCGGGTTGGAGTGACAGTTGTGGTTTGGAGAAAGGGCTATGTGGTGGCTACAGAGAACCTGTCTCACTGCTTTTTCTCTCCTGCTCCCCCCGCCCCCCCCCCCCGTTTCCGGTGCTTTCATTCATTAGCAAGACATTTGCTGAACACCTGTCCTGTGTGGAGCATTGCGCTAGGTTCTGGAGAACGCTGTCCTCAGGTGGCTCCCAGTGTAGTGGGAGAGACAGTCACGACACTGAGGAGCCTGAGTATCAGGGGTTCACAGAGGCCCACTGGCTCCCTCTGCAAACTTAATGAAGTCAGGGAAGGTGGCTGGCTGAGGGTGACGTCAGAGTTCCCTGGAGGATGAGGAACAAGAGCAGCACAGGGGTTGGGACCAGAAGGTGCAGGCACCTGGGGCGACTGCAGGGGGAGAGCTGTCTGAGCAAAGGCACAGAAGCTGGGAGGGGCTAAGGAAGTTCTGGGAGTTCTGGATGCCCTAGGGCACAGCTACGGGTGGAAGAAAGATCCAAACTGTGAAAGTATTTAGATGCTGTGCTGAAGAGTTTGGGTTTTATCTGGAGAGTTATGGAGAATCCCTGGAGGGTTTTGAGCAGGGTTGACATCAGATCTGCTCACTCTGGCAGCCTTGTGGAGAGGGTATCTGAGGGCATCGGGACCCAGGGTGGACAGACAAGGCTGGGGCTGCAGCAGCGATCCGGACGTCCCTGGGTCTCAGAGGGTCTCCTTTTCTCACTCTTGCAGTTGTGAGTGCGGAGGTGCTCAGAGCCCAAGAAGAATGGGAAGCTGTGGACAACATCCGGACAGAGACAGGTAACTGCAGGAATGGCACTGTGCTGCTAAGAAAGGCACCATTCATGTGTGGCTAACGTTTCTGTGACCCTGGGATTAGAATTCCTGAGAGTTCTCATTTTAGCTCCCTGACATAGAATAAAATATCTTTCCAAATCCACCTCTGGAGGAAATGGGAATGAACGCCATGGGAAAAGGGCTGCCACGTGCTCAGACCTGAGAGAAGACAGGGAGGATTTTGGTCAGGGTCTGCTTCCGCAGGGTGATGAGGTTGAGCAGAAGGATGGAGGCAGGCAGCCAGGGAGAACAGGTTGTTCACCGTACAAGGAAGTCTCTGGAGATAGGGGCTGAAGCCATGCTAGAAGGCTCTGAGGGCTGGGTAAAAATTCTCACTCCCTTTTCTGACAGGTTTGGACGGAGCTGTGGGAGGGTAGAGCTCGGACCCATATCTAGCTTGAGCTCTACTTGGGCTCCTGGAAAGTCATTACAGTGGACTGTGTCAGTCATCCCCGAAATTGCTGATAATGTTCATTCCCTGTGGACTGTACCAGAAGATGGAGAGGGGGTCATCCATATACAGGGTGTGAGAAAGGGCAAAGTGGAAGTGAGGAAAGGCCCCTAAACAGACCTTGGCATGCTCCCACATGGGGACCTACTCCAGGCAGTGACTTGCCTCCTCACAGATGAGTGGAATGGGACCCCCTGCCGGGCAGATCTGTCCCTACTCACTGCAGAGGTTGGCCTAGCAAGCCTCTGAACAGCCCGGTCTACGAAGGGGCCTGGCCCAGCAGAGAATGCCAGCCCCTTAAAGAAGAGTGGTTTGAGCTGTAGATATCTGATGCCTGCCACTGAAAGCCAGTGTCTGGCTTAGAGGTGACAACGCGAAGGCCCTCAGTAAATGTTCGCTGACAGAATGACCACCGTTACAAGTCTGAGAGTGTCTTCCCTTTTGCCACAGGGAGCCAGGCCAGCGCAGACCAGCCTGGGCAGCTGATCTCCTTCAGTGAGGCTCTGCAGCATTTCCAGACCGTGGACCTCTCTTCCTTCAAGGTGTGGAAGTAGGGAGGTTTGGGGTCTCAGGCAAAACCCCTTCTTCCCAGGAGCCAGGTTTCTATCCCACCAGCCTAGGGCACTGGGCAAGCAAGGTGGAAGCTTCCAGTTGAAGACCTTACCTCATCTAAGAAATCTTGGAGCACAGAATCAGCAGTAGCCAAGGACCCAGGCTTCATGCAGGACCCCAGTGGCCTTTTTGGGACTGTGTCCCCAGAGCTCTTGTGGCCCTGCCATACACAGGTCTGTGTAGCTGCTCCCTCCTCTTCCATCTTAGGGATGGGGAGGTCTGGAATCAAATGCTAGACAGTTCCTTAGGGAAGCAAGGCATTCTGTCTAGAGAGCTGAGTAAGTCATGGCCATTCACTCTTCCATTCCTTCAGGGAACCAGAAATTTATTTGGGAATTTTTAAAATATGTGGGGTTGGAAAAAGAAGAAACATTGAGGAGAATAAAAGCTGGTGGGCTTTCTGGGGCATCTTGAATGACTAAGAGTAGTTTTAGAAGATTGTGATTTCAGATCTTCAACCTAAAACCTGGTTCATGGGTGATTTATGGGACTCAGAGGGCCAGAAGCTACCAAAATCAGAATATTCTAAGATCTGCAGCAGTGGCCCTTGAGCAATAAGTCAGCATGACCTGGTTTAGGAGGTGCCCTTGTGGTATGGACAGAATGCTCCAGCAAACCCTCAGGTATCCAGCTCCAAAAAGTCCCCACTAACCTCCCCTCCTCACTGGCTCTCTCACCCTGGAAGTTGAGAGGACTGCTAGGCTTTATCATTTATGCCCTCTGCAGAGAGAGAGAGACCTACAAAAGGTAAAGCAGCCCTGCTAGGAAACCTGACCTGGCTTTGTCAGACCAAGCAGGGGTCCCCATGCCAGCCATCTCTGACAGTCAGTGGGAAGTAGCTCTGGAGAAGCCCAAAGGAGCAAATGCGGACAACGGGCTAATAATGCCTATACTTGGGGACCTCTCTTTTCTTTTTTAAGATTTTATTTATTTATTAAAGAGAGAGCAGGAGCGGGGAGGGGGGAGCAGAGGGAGAGGGAGAAGCAGACTCCCCGCTGAGCAGGGAGGGGGACGTGGGGCTCGATCCCAGGACCCCGAGATCATGACCTGAGCTGACGGCAGACGCTTAACCAGCTGAGCCACCCAGGCGCCCTGGGGACATCTCTTCTACTTACAAAAATCCTGGGACCCAGCAGAGCCTGTCTCTAGAGATGGAGCAGGTGCTTCACAGTTCCTGCCCCCTTCCAAGGCGCAGAGACCAGCCAGTTAGTTGGCGGAGCTACTTCTTTCTACAAGAACAGTCCCTGTACTGACCCTGATGGTAAGTTCATTAGAGCAGGTGAACCCAGGCCTCTGCCCATTGCCTGCATCTTCCTCCCCAGAAAAGAATCCAGCCAACTATTCGAAGGACGGGGCTCGCCGCCCTCCGGCACTGCCTCTTCGGGCCTCCGAAGCTCCACCAGGGTCTCCGAGAAGAAAGGGACTTGGTCCTGACCATTGCTCAGTGTGAGTGCACAGGTGCTGCCCCGAGGCAGATGCTGCGTATGTGGTCAAGCAGAGAGCACTGTTTGCCCTCCTGTTGCGGAGGCTAAGCCAGAGGTCTTGCATGTACCGTGCTGGCAGGGAGAGCGGGAGCCACGGGGTGAAAATGTAGGAGAACACAGTCTCTTGAGTACAATCCAGATCTATCTTGTCTGAACCATTCTCTGAGAAACACTCAGTCCCCCCCTGAGGGGCAGGCAGTCCGACAGAGAGTGGGGATGTGTTTTCGGGCAGGTGGCCTGGATAGCCAAGACCCAGTGCATGGCCAAGTCCTCCAGACTATCTACAAGAAACTGACTGGCTCCAAGTTTGACTGTGCCCTCCACGGAGACCACTGGGAAGATCTGGGCTTTCAGGGTAAGAGACAGCAGTTGTTCATCTTTTTTTCCTTGACCCCTGAATCCAGGACTAGAATGAGAGCCCAGATAGTCCTCTTCCTGTCGTGCTAGCGCCCTGAGGTAGGATATCCAGGGGAGAGGGTACAGGAAATGCAAAGGCCCTGAGGTGAGCATGTTTATCATGCTTGAGAAATAGTGAGGAGTGTGGCTGAAGTGGAAAGGTCCCTTGTGGCCTTATACAGGCCATTGTCGGACATTTACTCTAAGAGAGATGGAAAGCATCAGAGTGATAGGATTTAGTTTTTTTTTTTCTCTTTCCTTTTAACACAGATGAAAATTTTGCTTTATACTGTTTTATTTTTTGAGTGAAACAAAATTATTTCTGCTGTCTTTGGATTATGTTACTCTTTTTTCAAAATCATACCAAGTTACATTTACGTGGAATAGGAAAATGTCCTCATTTGAAAAGGAAATTTTCTGTATCCATAATTAATTGGTCCATTGGTAT
Source organism: Leptonychotes weddellii (assembly GCF_054177405.1). NCBI lineage: Eukaryota > Metazoa > Chordata > Mammalia > Carnivora > Phocidae > Leptonychotes > Leptonychotes weddellii. The sequence goes on from NC_138378.1 coordinate 86,981,380, forward strand.
TGACAACATGTTTAAGTCCCTCATCTATAATATAATTATCTTATTTTCCTCCATATGCAATGAGAATCATGTCAGTGTTACGATTTTTGTTTCAACCTTCAAACAATTTAGAAAACTCAAGAGGAGGAGCAAAGTCGGCTGTATTTACCCATATGCTTACTCTTTCCACTGTTCTGTTTTCCTTTCTTATTAGTCCAAGATTTCTCCTTTTATCATTTCCTTTCATTTTCAAGAACTTCCTTTAAGCATTTTCTAAAGTAGATCTGCTGGTGATAAATTCTCTTGGTTTCCCTTCATCTAAGGAAATCTTGATTTCCCCTTCACTCCTCAAGGATCGTTTCTCTGGACAGAGAATTCCAGGTTGACAGTTTTTTTCTTGCAGCTCTTGCAAACTGTGCTACTTGCTTCTGGCCCCCATGAGAAAGCTTCTGTCATTTGCATTCTTTCTCCCTGAGAGGCAAGGAGTTGTTTCTCCCTCTCTGCTTTCAAGATCTTTTAGAGTTTGCAGGAGTTTGACTGTGTTGTGTCTTAGTGTGGATTTCTTTGGGCTTATCCTACTGGGTTTGCTCAGCTTCTTGAATCTGTAGGTTTAATGTCATTTGCCAAATATGGTCTATCTTCAGCCATTATTACTTCACGTGCCTTTTTTCCTTAATTCCAGTGTAGTTCACATACAATGTTACATTAGTTTCATGTGACTAATATAGTGATTGAGTAATTCCATACATCACCTAGTGCTCATCAAGATAAGTGTACTCTTAGCCCTTCACCTATTCACCCATCTCCCCACCTGCCTCCCCTCTAGTAACCATCTGTTCTCTATAGTTAAGAACCTGGGTTTTTTGTTTGTCTCTTTTTTTTTTCCCATTTGTTCATTTGTTTTGTTTCTTAAATTCCACGTGAGTGAATACTTGAAGTACTTTTCTCAGCCGCATACTTTCTCGTCTCTTGTGGGACTCAGATGACAGATGTTAGATCTTCTGTGCTGTTCCACAGGTGAGAGGCTGTGTTCATTTCTTTGGATCTCTGTTCTGTAACTCATAGATCTCCAGGGCTCTGCTCATTTTGTTTTGTTTTCTTTTTCTCCCTATGTTCAACAGATTGGATAAGTTCTATTGTTCATCTTCTGTTTCACCAATTCTTTCCGCTGTTGTCTCTATTCTGCTCTTGAGCCCATCGAGTGAGTTTTTAATTTTAGTTATATTTTCTGGTTATAAGTTTTTTATTTGGTTCTTTATACCTGATATTTCTTTGCTGAGACTTCCTATTTTTACATTTTTTTCAAACTGTGTAATTATTTATCAAAGGCATTTTTATGATAACTGCTGTAGTAGTTTTCTATTGTTGCTGCAACAAATTACCGCAAATTTAGTAGCTTGAAACAACACAAACTTATTAAAGTTAATTTATTTATTCAAGTAATCTGTACACCCAACATGGGGCTCAAGCTCACAACACTGAGATCAAGAATCACATGCTCTTCCAATGGAGCCAGCCAAGCACCCAAAAAACAAACTTACTGTCTTATAGCTCCGTAGCTCAGGGGTCTGACACAGGTTCACTGGGGTGAGATCAGTGTGGCAGAGGGCTGCATTCCTTTTTGGAGACTCTAGGAAAAACTCCATTTCCTGGCCTTTTCTATCTTCTAGAGGCCATGTTCACTCCTCCTCCTCCAAAGCCAGGAACAGAGCATCTCCCTGAGCCTGGTTTTGTCCTCACATCTCTTTCTCTGATTCTGTGCTTCTGCCTCCTTCTCTCACTTTTAAGGACTCTTCTGAATACCTTGGGCCCACCCAGAGAATCCGGGATAATCTCCCTATCTGCAGATCGGCAACCTTAATTCTACCTATGATCTTAACTTCCTCTTGCCATGCAACAAAATATATTCCTAGGTTCTAGGGATTCGGACAAGGACGTCTTTGGAGGGGCCATTATTCTGCCTATAACTGCTGCTTTAAAATCCTTGTCAGGTAATTCCAACATCTGTGTTATCTCAGTGTTGCTATCTATTAAGTATCTTTTCTCATTCGAATTAAGATTTTCCTAGTTCTTGATGTAACAAATGATTTTTTGTTGTTGTATCCTGGACATTTGGGGTATTACGTAATGACACTCTGGATCTGCTGTAAACCTTTTATTTTAGCAGGCGTCCTCTGACACCACGCCAGTGGGGGAAGGAGGGTGTCACCTCATTACTGCTGGGCAGGGGTAGAAATTTAGGTACCCCATTTGGCCTCTGCTGGTTCCACTGGCTAAGAGGGGGCACAGGTGCCTCATTACATGACTCATTACAGGAGTCCCATGTGGACTCCACTGACATCACAAGGGTGTGGGGCTCAGTCCAGGCTCCCCAATATGCTCACACTACCTTGGTGAAGCTAAGGGGCACCTCATTACAGTCAGGCAGGGGTGGCCAAGCCCTTGAAGCTCATGGGAGAAGGGACTTCATTTGGCATTGCTCACCATCACCCTTCAGTTACTCATCTCGGTTACAGGAGCGAATCCAGCCACAGACCTGAGAGGAGCAGGCTTCCTTGCCCTCCTGCACCTGCTGTACCTGGTGATGGACTCAAAGACCTTGCTGATGGCCCAGGAGATTTTCCGCCTGTCTCGTCACCATATCCAGGTGGGGCTTTGCGGGGAAGCCAGAGGAGAGGGCTGTGGAGACTTTGTGGGTGCAGGGTGCTCCTAAGCAACCAGGAGGGCCTCACGGGGGCTGTCCGTAGTTGCTCAAGGCTCTCAAGACAGCCGAGGCAAACCAGGACCAGGCTTCCCCCGCTAGCCTGACCTGCGCTAGAATCTGAGCTCTACCACTTGTTAGCGTGTGTCTCAAGCAAGTGCTTCAACTCAGAGCCTTGGTTTTTTCATCTGTAGGATGGAAATCATGGACACTTCAGCTGGACAATTAGGAAAATTAGATGTGTACAAAGATGCTAATGTGTCAACTCACTGTCCTCCCTGAGGACACCCCTTCAACAGTACTAATAGGTTCTCCTAACCCTGAAGGAGGAGAGGTCGCCTGTATGTGCCCCAGAGGAGATCTACCTGTGAGGATCAAGGGACACATGGTCTTACTGATAGGCCAGAAGTGGCTTCTGTAGCCTTTGGTTTGTCCAAGCCTTCTCTGGTGTTGGGTTTAATGGTTTTCCCAGGCAGTAAAAGGTGGTAGTCCCACTGTTTTAGAAAACAAATCTGTCCCATATCCTGCCATTCACCTATGCCACATGCTGGCACCTGGAATTCATCCACTAAACAAATTTCTATTCAGCATTCCCTATGCTAGTTATTGTGCTTAGTGCTTGGGGTACATCAGTGGACAACGATCCTTCTACCAGAGAAGACAAGGCAGTGAGCCTAACACATAAATGATAGAGTACATTCAAAGGTGGTGAGTGCTAAGGAGAAAAAACAAGTAGGGTAAGGTTAGGAGAATATGGAGAGTATTTTATGGGGTGCTCAGGGTAGCTCTCACAAGAGGGTGAGAGGTAAATCAGACCTTGAAGGAGGTGAAGATGTTAGCCCAGTTGGTGTCTGGGGGAGAGCATTCCACACACAGGGAGCAGCTAGAGCAAAGGTCCTGAGGAAGGAATGTGTCTGGCACTTGAAGGGGTAGCAGGGAATCAGCTGGAACAGAAGGAGCCCAGGAGAGCAGTCAGAAGGGAGGTCCTACGGCTAACAGGGACCAGACGGCAGAGGGCCTGGTAGGCTATGATAAGCACTTTTGATTTTACTCTGAATAAAGTGAGGGTTTTACAGCCTGGAATACATGATCCAACCTAACACTTTTAAGTGTATCGTATCAGCTGCTAGGTTGAGAATAGTCTATAGTGAGGGCTTTTATAATCAAGTCAGAGATGATGGGTATTTTCAGAGGAGGTGGTGTGAAGTGGTCAGATTCCAGATGTAGAATCTTGAGCTTATGGGCTTAAGAAAATAGAGCCAATTGGGGTGCCTGGCTGGCTCAGTTGGAAGAGCATGTGACTCTTGATCTCGGGGTCGTGAGTTCAAGCCCCACATTGGGAGTAGAGTTTACTTAAAAAAAAAAGAAGGAAGGAAAGAAAAAAGAAAGAAGGAAGGAAGGAAAGAAAGAAAAGAAAGAAGGAAGGAAAGAAAGAAAGGGAAAGAAAGAAAGAAAAAGAGAATGAAAAGAAAGGAAGGAAGGAAAGAAAGAAAAAGAAAGAAAGGAAAGAAAAAACCAGCATCTTTTTCTCATGGATTGATGATGGGTGTGAGAAAAAGAGATTTTTAGTCTGAGTAACTGGAAAGAGAGAGTGGCCATTAACTGAAATGGAAAAGAAGGAGCAAGTTTGGGTGGGGTTCAGTTTGCCATACAAATTTCAGATTGAGGTTTTGCATTTTTGGCAAGAACACCGGGAGTGATGTACCCTTCTCTGTGCCTCAGCTCGGAATGTCTTACTACTGGGGTGGTTGGCTTGGGTCGTATGGTTAAGGTGATGTCTGCCAGGTTTCTCCACTGTAGTTATTATTTTTCCCTTTGTAATTAATGAGTATCTTGGGGAAGATACTTTGAGACTGTGCAAATATTCTGTTTTTCCTCAAACTTTGTTCTAATGGTGGATTTCTGTTTCCTTCATTTTCTCACATTTATTAATTGGAAGAATTCCAATTGTCTGTGTTCTTCTATTTATTTATTCATTCAGTTACTTTTTATATCAATGTGGGCTCCTGGATATTTATTTTATTCTATGGGTTATAACCCAGTACTATTGTTACTTATTTTGTTGCTCACATTGTTTCAGCTTTGGCCATTTTAGAAGCTCCTTCAGGGCAGCACTTGCGCCCTTTCCTATGCCCTGTTTTGTTTTGTTTTTTAATAAAGATTTTTTTTTTTTTTAAAGATTTTATTTATTTATTTATTAGAGAGCGAGCGAGAGAGAAACAGCATGAGAGAGGAGAGGGTCAGAGGGAGAAGCAGGCTCCCCGCTGAGCCGGGAGCCCGATGTGGGACTCGATCCCAGGACCCTGGGATCATGACCTGAGCCGAAGGCAGTCGCTTAACCAACTGAGCCACCCAGGCGC
>NC_138378.1:86986519-87029597 GCF_054177405.1 Leptonychotes weddellii
AATAAAGATTTTATTTATTTAATTTAGAGAGACAGAGACAGAGATAGAGAGAACATGAGCAGGGGAGGGGTGGAGAGGGAGAAGCAGGCTCCCCGCTGAGCAGGGAACCTGATGCGGGGCTCGACCCCAGGACCCTGAGATCATGACCTGAGCCAAAGGCAGATGCTTAACAACTGAGCCACCCAGGCGTGCCCCCCCACCTCATACCCTGTTTTGAGCACTTTTTGGCTCTCTGGACACCAGAAGATGCCATCTTATATTTTCCCTGTATGATTTCCAGCCCTGGAATTAACCACTTCTCCAAGGAGCTCTCACTCCTTTAATTGGAGAATGACATTTAGAAAGTGCGAGCGGAGGGCCAGGTATGCACGCTGCTCCTAAGTTCTCACCCTTCTAGGCCCTCTGAGTGGACGGAGCCTGGAATCTACGTCTGTGGCAGCTCTGGTAGGAGCGGCCTGAGGTGGGGAGCTCGCCTGTCCCGCCCCGGCTGCCCGGATACTGCCTGAGGGAGAGGAGTCCGCGAGTAAGGGGCTGAAGGTCACACCTGCAACATCGTAGTCAGATCATTTTACCTCAGAGGGCTGGAGTTGGTCAGGCCGGGGTTGCCAAACCAGACTGTTGCAGTAACAGCGTTGTTGGCCATGTGACGTAGTTCTCACGGTGTCTGCTGCTGCTTTTGTAACATGGGAAAATAATTCCAACCCTGCAGAATTATTCTGGGTTGGAGATAAACTATGTGAAGTGTCAAGCGCATTAGTCATTCGGTGAGTGTCAGTTATCAAGGTAACTTTTGATTTTCAAGAGTAAAAATACAGCACACACACACATACACAACACACGCATGCACGCATGCGCGTAAGGTAGATGCCTTTTTTATTTATTTATTTTTTTTAAAGGTTTTTTTATTATTTGAGAGAGAGAATGAGAGACAGAGAGCACGAGAGGGGAGAGGGTCAGAGGGAGAAGCAGACCCCCCGCCGAGCAGGGAGCCCGATGCGGGACTCGATCCCGGGACTCCAGGATCATGACCTGAGCCGAAGGCAGTCGCTTAACCAACTGAGCCACCCAGGCGCCCGCCTTTTTTATTTTTAATTTATTTATGTGTGTGTGTGTATCTTAGGTGGATCCCTTTTTTGTTAACCCAAAAGTTCTTGAATACAGAACAAATAATCATATGGTTCCTGCCACTGGGGCAGTTTTTCATTTCTAATGTCTACTCAGTATCTGTATATTTTTGGGAAAAGCACCTATTAAATCTTAAGGCTCGGGCGCCTGGGTGGCTCAGTCGGTTAATCATCTGACTCTTGGTTTCAGCTCAGGTCATGAGATCGAGCCCTCCGTCAGGCTCTGCACTCAGCATGGAGTCTGCTTGCCCCTCTCCCTCTGCTCCTCTCCTTGCTCATGCTTTCTCACTCTCTCTCTCTCAAATAAAATCTTTAAAAAAATTTTTAAATAAAAATGAAAAAATAAATCTTAAGGCTTCACTTATGCCTGTCTATTCCAGGAAACACTGGAGGAGGCAAGAGTGGGACTTCATGAGTATCTGGTCTTGAGATATATTGAGGCCCCACAAGTTGAGAATGTGGGCATTTTCTGTGGTCTTCATGATGCAGGGAGGTAATTTCTGGGTTCAGTTTGAGAACTGTACCTGTTAGCTTCTGCAATGATGCAGTCTTGTGCAGCAACACTGCTTCACCATAATAGACTCCCAGAGGTTGAGGAGTACCTCAGCAATCCAGCCCCTCGGAAGTGCTTATAGTTCAAGGAATTATACAATAAATCTTATTTTATTTTATTTTATTTTTTTAAAGATTTTATTTATTTATTTGACAGAGAGAGAGACAGCAAGAGAGGGAACACAAGCAAGGGGAGTGGGAGAGGGAGAAGCAGGCCTCCTGCGGAGCAGGGAGCCCGACGCGGGGCTCGACCCCAGGACCCTGGGATCATGACCCGAGCTGAAGGCAGACACTTAATGACTGAGCCACCCAGGCACCCCTATTTTCTTTTTTAAAAGATTTTTTTCATTTATTTGAGAGAGCATGAGCATGAATGGGGGGAGGGGCAGAGGCGGAGGGAGAGAGAAGCAGACTCCCCACTGAGCACAAAGCCCTATGAGAGGCTCCATCCCAGAACACCGAGATCATGACCTGAGCTGAAGTCAGACGCTTAACCCAGCTGAGCCACCCAGGCACCCCCAGCCCTTCATTTTAGATGGAGGCCCAGAGAAGGGAAGTGACTTGCCGAAGGTCTTACAGCTAATTAATATTTCCTATAGGTCGTCTCTGACCTCAGTGTCTCCCTTCTTGTGATTTATGAAGGCTCTCTTATAAGAGCTTCCTGCAGAAATATGGAAGCCAGGATAGAGGGTTATTGCCAACCCAGAATTCCTCATTTGAATGAGGGGAGGGAGCAGGCCATTCAGATACCTGTGGGAGGAGCATCGCAGGCAGAGGCAGCAGCAGGATGAGAGGAGATACTGAGAACTTGATCAGCAGGGACCCAGACTGACCAGTTTGACCAATCTGTTTCTCATCCCTTCACCTTCTGGCCTCTGTGGGATTTACTGGGGATTTATGTTTACTCCTCCACAATATGCATGTCAGACAAGAAGATAGAATAGCAGCTTAGCCTAATAAAGTAGGAGGGTTGGCACAGGCAGCAGGAAGCTAGACGCTAGTTCCATCTGTATTATTGAGCTATGATTTGAGACAAGTCACTTAGTCTCTCTGGGCCTTAGTTTGGCCTAAACAATTCCAAGGTCCCTTCCAGATTTATTGTATAATTCCTTGAACTATAAGCACTTCCAAGGTTTTATTTTTTTTTTATTTTTTAAAGATTTTATTTATTTATTTGAGAGAGAGAATGAGATAGAGAGAGAGAGCATGAGAGGGGGGAGGGTCAGAGAGAGAAGCAGACTCCCTGCTGAGCAGGGAGCCTGACGTGGGACTTGATCCCGGGACTCCAGGATCATGACCTGAGCCGAAGGCAGTCGCTTAACCAACTGAGCCACCCAGGCGCCCACTTCCAAGGTTTTAAAGTAACACTTGACCTCGAGCCCTTATGAATCTTGAAAACACCATTTTCCAGGAGGCGTGTGTGAGATCAGAGGAGCAGCTGGGGGACACCACCCCTGCCCGCAACCAGTCCTGTTCTCTCCTGAGGGGAGGACTAAAGTTCCAGGTACCCGTGGTACATCCTGCTAAAGGGGAACTGGCCAAAAAATACAAGTGCCAGGGTGGGAGGAGGGCAGACTCCCATGAGTCCCAGCAGGGCTTAGCCCACGCCATGCTGAGAAGTGGAGCTCTTACACAAACACAGAGGCACAGGGCCCATCGGGCTACTTGCTGGTGGGTGAGGAAGCACCTTCTAATTGTGCTTAGTCACACACACACACTTCTGTAGCCTTCTGAGCAGTCTCCATCCATTGTTTCATTCCGCTGACATGACAGGCCGGCGAAGAGATAGGGCAGCGATGATCCTTGCAAATCTGTTTTCCAGCAAAGGAATGTGAGGGTCAGAGAGGTAAAGCTAGTAAGTGGTGAAGCTGGGCCTGGGACCCGCCTCCTGACAGCAGGCCTAGCAGTGGGCTCCTTACAGCAGCGGTAGTCAGCCAGCAGCCCACTTCAGAGGCCCAGGCCCCTCCCCAAAACTACTGGGTCGAAACTCCAGGGCTGCTGAAACCGTATCAGCAGCCCCCACAAAAGATGACTCGGTCTTCCTTGCTTTAGGATTCAAAGGTGGTTAAGCCCGAGTGTGAGGAATGAAGAGAAATGAAATCTTAAATGGAAACTCAAAATGGTCCAGGTCTGATGTTCTCTGCTGTCCCTCAGTCCATTTCCTAAACACAGCCTCCAGGTGGTTTTTGGTTCCAAGCAACACTTTTCAGGGCCAATGGAACTGCTGGAGAAAAGGAGACATTTAGATCTGAATTCCAGTTTTTCCCTACGTTTTAATAAGTGGGCTTGGTAAGAATGTTCCCAAGAGTGAGTGAATGCTAGTTTTAGATCCTCTGTTAATTATGTTGCTACCATATTCTTGTTCCTATATTTATTTTTAGACTGAGAAAAGGCAAGGGAGGGGGCAGTCTTATACAAGGATGTGGTAGGTAGGCAGTACGTGAAGGCGTGACTGCGTGGCTGCGGACCTCAGCCACTCACGCTGGGGCAAGGTTAACGATGGTGGGCAGTTGTTAGCACCTCCTCGGGCCAGCCCTGTGCTTAGTACTGTGCATATGTGATCGAAATTACTTCCGACAGGAACTCTGGGAGTGGGTCCGGGGAGAGATAATAGAAAATGTGAACTGTAGGTAATGAAACCTATCTTGTAGAGTGTATGTGATGTTAGTGACTTGACCCCACCCAGCATGGCACGTGTGTCAGGGTCCCCAGGACCACCCCCAGTTCGATGATGCGCTGGGAGGACTCACGGGACTTGGCCTGTAGTCGTACGCATAGCTGTGATTTAGTCCAGCAAAAGCAAAACCAGCAGAGGGAAGGAGTGCATGGGACAAATCTATCGGAAATCAGGCATGGGCTTCCTTCCAAGAGTCCTCTCCCAGTTGAATCACACGGAACATGCTTAATTCCTCCAGCATCGAATTGTGCAGCACGGGAAACGTTGTCAGCCGGGGGAGCTCAGTATAGAGAGATTCAATGCCCAAGGTTTTTATGGGGGGCAGTCGTGCACACACCATCTGTGTAGCACATACCCAAATGCCAGAATCACAGAGAAAAGGCAGATATTCAGCATAAACCATATTGTTTGTACAAACAGCTGAGGCGCATGAATCATCCTGAGGGAATGGTGGGAACCCTCCTCAAATCCAGGTTCCCAGGTGCCAGCCAGGGGCCACCCTTGCAAGCAGGCCTTTCTAAAGACAGAGTCTCAGACCCTGGTGCGTTAACTCTCTCCTGCACAGCACTCAAAGGTACTTCCTTTTTGGTTTTAAGAAATGGAAAAGGTAGGGCACCTGGGTGGCTCAGATGGTTAAGCATCTGCCTTCAGCTCAGGTCATGATCCCGGGGTCCTGGGATCGAGTCCCGCATCGGGCTCCCTGCTAGGCAGGGAGCCTGCTTCTCCCTCTGCTTCTGCCTCTCTCTCTCTCTCTCTCTCTCTGACTCTCATGAATAAATAAATAAAACATTAAAAAAATTAAAAAAACTTTAAAAAAAAAAAGAAATGGGAAAGCTAAGTCTCATACAGTGCAGGTGGCCTTCCTAAGGACACAAAGCCAGTAGGTGGTCAGGCCAAGATCTGGAACCCAGATGCCACAGAAGACCCCGAGAAAAATCTTTATGGAGCAGAAGACCCTCGACAGTTCAGTGCTGTCAGATAGAACTTTCTGCAATGAAGAGGCGGTAATATATCAGCACCGTTCGAAATAGTAGCTACTGAGCGCATGTGGCTATTGAGCACTTGAAATATGGTTAATAGGTCTAAAGAGTTGAGGTTTTTTCAACTAAGGAGTTGAATTTTTAAAATTTTGCTTAATTTTTTAAAAACAATTTTATTTATTTGAGAGAGAGCACGCACAAGCAGGGCGGTGGGCGGGGGGGGCGGGGGCAGAGGGAGCGGGAGAAGGAGACTCCCCACTGAACAGGGAGCCTGACACGGGGCTCGATCCCAGGACCCTGAGATCATGACCTGAGCCAAAGGCAGACAGTTCACCGACTGAGCCACCCAGGTGCCCCAAAGTTGTTTAATTTTTAATTAATTTAAACTTAAATGGTTCTCTGTGTCTACTTGCTGTCATACTGGACAGCACAGTTATGCATCATAATGTAATGGCTTTTCTTCTCAGGGGAAGCAGATGGGATAGACTTTGGCTCTTGCTCTAAACTAATGAGTGCACTGATCTGTGGGTCCCTCTCAGTGGGTGTCCTTGGGTATGTGCAGCAGTGGAAACTAACATGTAATATATGGAAATGCCCTGGGAAAAGCCCCTGTTCATTTTCTTAGGTTTTGTTATTAAAGAATAGGAAGGATGGGGCACCTGCGTGGCTTGGTGGGTTTAGTGTCCGACTCTTGGTCTCAGCTCAGGTCTTGATCTCAGGGTCATGAGTTCAAGCCCCGCTTTGGGCTCCACACTGGGCATGGAGCCTACTTAAAAAAAAAGAGAAAAGAAAAAAAAGGAGCTTGCCCCTCCAAAGATAAAGCATTAAAGTAGACCCCAGAGCGGATTCTGAGGCCCCTCCTGGGGAAGCAGCCCTGGTGAACCCCATGCTGACCCCTCTTTGACCCGCACAGCTAGTTCTCAGGCCTCCGTTATTGACAAATGGGGTGTGCCAGCAAGTCAGGTTTTTACCTGCTTTGTGCCTGTGCCATCTCTACTTTTGAATGAAGTGCTTATGAGCAGTCAAATAAGATGCCTAGGAAAGGGGAGAAGAGATTGTAGGCACCTGTACGGCCAGATAACCGAGCCTCACCCCGCCTGTGTTCAGCCTGACCCCAGGGGGTGGTGTGGTCCTTGGGCAGCCCCACGGTGGGTCTGGTGAATGAAGGCCAAGGACAGCCCATGGGTCGGGATGGTGAAGAGGCTGAAGAGCTTGCACGGGGTTATGCCCGCCAGCCTGCGTGTGAATTATCCTCAGTTGGAATCTTGGTTCCAGCTCCTCGGGAAGCTCATTTCGGGTCCCTGAGTCCCAGCTTCCTCATCTGGGAAATGGGAGGATTATTGGGAAAATCAAGTGTGAACATCAGCAATGTCAGCTGCCGCCTCCCGGCCATGGTTGTCACTGCTGCCAGGGGGCCTTGCTGGGTTGTGGATGGCGGGCCCAGAAGCCAAGAGCCGGGGCTGCCACTGACCCTCCTTGCCCGCTTCATTCCAGCAATTCCCCTTCTGTTTGATGTCCGTGAATATCACCCGCATCACAATCCAGGCATTAAGGGAGGAGTGCCTCTCCAGGTGAGTCCCCTCTCCAGGTGAGTCCCTGCACTGCGGGCCAGCCCCCCCCCCGCCCCGCCCCAGGCTGCTGGCTGGCTGACCAGAAGGACACAGCAGAGCCTGGTTCCCTCCCGCTCCCGCCGCATTCTCCCAGCTCGTTCTGGAGACCTGCAGCTCCCCAGGGAGCCAGGACAGAGCCCCCCCACCACCACCACCACCAAAACCAGTCTCCCAACCCTGCCCTGGAGGCGAAGGCTGCCTGCGGAATGGCTCCCTGGGGGAGTCGGGCCGGCGGAGGCACCCAGCTGTCAGCCGTGGTCCGTGGTCCGCTGCTGAGCACACTGCCCCCCTTGTGCCATAGGGAGTGTAACCGGCAGCGAAAGGTGATCCCAGTGGTGAACAGTTTCTATGCCGCCACCTTCCTCCGCCTTGCACATGTCTGGAGGACGCAGGAGAAGACCATTGCTGACTCTGGCTTTGTCCTCAAAGGTGTGCTCTTTCTTCTTGGAGAGACCTGAATTCCCTAGCGTGTCCCCACTCCCCACCTGCCCAGGTTCAGGGACCCCAGTGTGGTTGCTAGACTGATTTGGGCTACAGTTCCCTTCCCCCTAACCGCCCTCCCCCCCTACTTTCTCAAGCTCCAGCTTCTCAAAGTCTCCATCAGCCCACCACCCTCTGGGGCCTGCTAGCTCCCCTTTCTCTGCACCCCCCTCCTCCCTTCTGGCCTCAGACCGAGGGTGGTCATATTTTCTGAATCAAAAGTTGGGTCCAGCAGTTGGACTGGCCATTCAAAGTTGAGACTGTCCTGGTCAAGGTAGAAAGTGTGGTTGCTGTGGCTTTATTTGGTCCATCATCCTCCCTCTCTGGTGAGCTCTCCACCTTAGAAGACTCCTTCACCCTCCACTCCACAGGGTCTAGGATGGGGGTACTGCCTATGGCTGCTGGGCCCGGACTGGTGTGCAGTCCAGAGCCCCATCAAGCCTTTTGTTCTCCAATCCTCTGTTCCAGACTTGGAGGTGTTGGCCAAGAAGAGCCCCAAGCGGCTGCTCAAGACCCTGGAAATCTACCTGGCTGGAGTGTCAAAGGGACAGGCCTCGTTGTTGGGAGCACAGAAGTGCTTTGGGCCACAAGCCCCTCACTCCAAGGATCTCACCTTCACAGGCGTGTGTGACCTGCCGCCACATTCATCCGAAGGCATGTGGCTGATCTGACCAGCCCAAGGCTGACAGAGACTTAAAAGATGGGCCACAGGGGCATTGGGAGGGTGCACGGCGCATTATGCCAGGCGTACCCGGGCTGGGCCTGGTCAGGGAAGCCAAGGACCCTCACCCATGTGAGACATTAGGGATAGTTAGACCCACCCTGCTCCCCACAGACCCGCCTCCAGGGCAAGGATTTGCCAGAATTGGAGTTGAGCTAGTTGAGAGTTGGTTTCCAGGTAATCTCGACGAGTGGATGGATCATGAGGTGGGAAGGCCCTGCCTGGATGTTCCCCGTATGCCCACGCTGAGAGATATTCCCACGCCGAGGTGCCAGATTCTGGCTCGCTGGGCAGCTGGGCTCTCAGGCCGTGGGTGTCCCCAGGACCGGGACCCTGGAGCTAGAATTTGAAGGGAGAAGGTAGCCGTGGCAGCAGCCAGCAGGGGGCAGCATGAACCAGGGCAAGAGGCCTTCTCTCCATCCTCTCCCCATCCCTCAGCCCCGCTGTTGATGACACAGAACCGGCTGTCCGGTAGGTGTCTCCATTGCTGCCCATCCCAACTGCCCACCAGCTGGGCACCCCCTTGCTCACACTCCCCACCCCGTGGAGGTGTGTAGTTCCCATCAGGGATGGCTTTCTGGCCTGCTCGAAGGAAGGAGGAAATTCACACACCAGCAGTTTTTGAATAAAAGAATTGTTCCAGGTCAAGGGCCCCAGTGGTTTTCCTCCAAGAAAAGCTTTGCCCTTTCCTGTGGCCCTGTTGTTCCAGGGCCTGGTGAGAGCCAGGGGCTCCAGGAGAGAAGGTTGCTCTGCCCCGGCCAGGCTCCCACCGAGTGTATATGGTGTCCATCCTGCACTTAGAGGCCAAGACTCCTTGTGCACTCTAGCCAGGGGGCAGGGCGGCCCTGGCTATGGTTAAGATTGCTGTGTTTTTTCCTACATTGGCTTCTGGGGAAGCCATTGTAGGAAACATTCCTCATGTTTTTTCCTACATTGGCATCTGGGGAAGCTAGTAGCTCTGTTGCTCCATTCCTCCGGGCCAGGGTATCCTGAGCTGGGGAGACCCCACTACACCGCTCTCCTGTCCTCTGTACTCCGTCAAGTAGACCCATGAAGACCACGGTTTCGCCCCTGCACACTTCTCCAATTCTAACCCACCAGAGCTGCAGTGCATTGCAGAGGCGGGACGACACATAGCCACCCTGGTATGGCAGAGGACTCCCCACTGCTGTTAGCAGGATGCCTCAAGGGCAGGGCGGTAATGGATGGCAGTTTGCCTGCGCCATCTTGGCCCAACCTGAACTCATCCTTTGTCCACTTTACTTCCTCCAGCCTGGGTGCTCAGTGGGCCTGCAGGGTGGCCAACAGCTTCCTGGGCTTGGTGAGGCTGGGACGCAGAAAGGCTGTGGCTCAGCCTCCGCTTCAGAGTGTCCATTCCGTAGCTCCTCCCCTGCAGATTCCTTCCGCTTGCTCTCAGACCAGGCTAACTCCGGAGACGACCGTGAATGCCCAGCCTGCACTCTGGCCGGGAACCAGTCCATGTGGGCTTCTAGCTGGAGGGGAGGCCAGTGGCCTCTGCAAGAGCCCTTTCTAACCAAGTCACTCCCTGTGTAATGTCCCCAGAGTGCTCAGCTTCAGACCTTGGGACATTAGCAACAACGTTGTCCAGGGATTAAGTTGTGGTTCTCTTAGGGAAGGGGGAGGGGGGCCGAAACCCTTTGAAAGTAGATGCAAGAATCTTAAACTGTGCATTTTATTTAGGAAGGGCCTATCTAGGCCTTCCATGGGAGATGTAAAATGCTTCACAACCCTAGAAAGTCAGGATCTGGTGCCCCCTTCTTCGCTCTCCTTTGCAAATCATCCCTGGCACATGCTGTCTGTGGAGGCTGTCGGGTGGACCACCGCACAGCTCCTCAGAGAGAAGTCGGGGGGGTACACAGAGAAGCTGACTTTCCTGTGCTGTTTTGCACAAAATCAGGATGAACCTGGTTAGAGTATGTTGGGGATGGAAGAATCCAGCTGATCAGAGCTCAGAAGCCGCATCGCCCTTGGGGCCCAGGGGTGGGAGTGGGTCAGGACAGCTGCAGCAGCTCAGCCTGGCCTCCTGAACTCCAGTCCAGACTTACCAGCCTTGCTCCTGCCCCCGGATCCTGCCCTCCCGGGTGGGAGCACTTTGAGTTACTCCGTTCTCCTATTTGGCTCTCTAGCCTGATATTCCAGCCACCGCCCCATGATACAGGAGAATGAACTAAGGCCTAGACAAGGAAGAGCAACTTGCCCAGGAGGACACGGAGGCAGGGTAACATCCGATCCAGACTCCGTGACTCTCCACACTCGTCTGGGGCTTTCCCCGGCCCTACAGTGGCCCCGTGCTCATCGGCCTAACGTGATGTGATTCGCCCATGCAGTGACAAGCCAGACTTGGCGCGCAGCGGCAAGAAGTTGTCCTCTTGGTCGGCAAGCGTGTCGTTTGGGAGCCGCCTCACAGTGCTTTCTCAGGGCAGCTGAGATCCTGGCTCAAGCAGAACCGCGTCCCGAGCCTGCTGCCCCAACCTCGTCCCAGCGGGGTGTGTGACTGAACTGAACCCTGGCTGCAAGCAAAGCCAGGGCCCAGTGCTGTGCCCCTTCCCCACCGGTTCCCAGCAGTCCCCACCAGCCCTCGGGGAGCTCCGGGCCCCACTGCCTCGATGGTGCCAAGTCCGCTCCAGCCCCTGAGCTGGGTAGCGGGCGGCCACCGGGTCCTCCTCTGCCCCAGCCCGTGGATAAGGCCCGGTGACTAGCGGGGGAGTGAGGAGTAGCTCAGGGCAGGCGGTGAGGGCAGAGAGCGGGGAAAGCACTTGTCTCCTTTATTGAACAGCCTCGGGGCCACCTCCACAGGGGCCAGGCAGCCAGAGGAGAAGAAAGCGGGCAGGAGTCGGGGGGCGCCCCCCCTCATTTCCAGTCCTTGAAGAATTGCTTGAAGATGGGGCTCTCCCGGCCCTGGGGCAGAATCTCCACCTGCAGGGAGAATGGGGGAGAAGTCTAGCCCACGAGGTTCCCACTTCTGCCTCCACCAGGCAAGGCCGGAGCGGAGCCATGGAGGAGGGTGCTGGGCGCCGTCCCGGCCAGGTATGACCCTGGCCAAGAAATAAGCCAAGAGATGGGACACGGGCTGAGAAAACAGATTGCTTCAAGCACTGGGGTGCGCAGTTCGAGAGACGCACCAGTCATCGATAAGCCTTATCAGCTCCCCTCGGAATGACTCGTGGAGTCGCCGTGCTGGAGCAACGGGGGCAGGACGAGCCGGGACAAGGGCCCAGAGCAGGCACAAAAGCTGCCCACACCAGGCTCTGGGCTGCCACGTGAGTGCTGCCCAACATCCTCTCAGGAAACACCGCGTACTTTTGGGGCGCCTGGGTGGCTCAGTCAGTCGAGCATCTGACTCCTGGTTTCGGCTCAGGTCATGATCTCAGGGTCGTGAGACTGAGCCCCGCGCTGAGCAGAGTCTGCTTCTCTCCTTCTCGCTCCCTCCGCCCCTCCCCCATCTCGTGCTCGTGCACAAGCGCGCTCTCTCTCTCTCTCTCTCTCTGTCTCTCAAATAAATCTTTAAAGAAGGAAAAGAAAACACCATGTACTTTTAAATGTTGAAGGACTAAAAAGGGCTTTCGCACTGGAGGGGGCCGGTAGCGAGGCCTGACCGTTCCTGACTGTGCCCGGGGATTTGCTGCCCTTCTTGTCTGGTCTGCAGGGGCAAGAGGCCGCAGGAGGAGCCCCAGGAGGAGGGGGTGGGGCACCCAGGCATCTCCTCACCTGAGTGTTGGGGGCATATCGCATGCGGGAGATGAAGTCCTCGGCCACTTGGAGAGCCGCCTGCCGCTCCTTCTCGTTAGCTTTTCGCCCTGGATTAGTTGGAAGGGGATTTATTTATTTATTTGTTTGTTTTTAAAGATTTTATTTATTTGACAGAGAGAGACACAGCGAGAGAGGGAACACAAGCAGGGGGAGTGGGAGAGGGAGAAGCAGGCTTTCCACAGAGCAGGGAGCCGGATGCGGGGCTCGATCCCAGGACTCTGGGATCATGGCCTGAGCCGAAGGCAGACACTTAACGACTGAGCCATCCAGGCGCCCCAGAGGGGATTTTTTTTAAAAAAAGAGTAGGGACCCTCTCTAGCCCACATCCCATTTTCTCAAGGAAACTTAAGGGAGGGGTCCATAAAATAGCCGGCAACTTTTAAAATAAACAGACTAGGAGATGCTAAGATGCCGAGGAATCTTGGAGGTGTGAAGTCAGCCCCTGGAGACTTCCACCCCGGCAGCTCCGTGGGATGAAAACTGTTCTTTCTGCCTGCTCTAATCAAAACCTCCTGCTTGGACCAGGGCCCCATGGATATTCAGGATTAGTGTTCCCAGTGGCCTGAGACTCTAAATCAAGAGCCCCACCCTGGGACACCTCACCAGGGGAGTCTGTCAACTGTACTGCTGACAAGTATCAACAAGTATCAGGCCTTTTGTGTAAAACGAAATAGGACAAAAGGGTGTGATTTATTATAATCTCACTCCCATAATGCCAGACAGCCATTAGGCCTGCCACCTAAGAGCTTATAAAAAGGAAGAACATACAGTTATCCATTCCCTCCTGTGGGCTGTCCCTCTACTGCAAGATGTGCTCCAGTTTAAGGCAAGATACTTCTCTTCCTGGCTCCCAATTTTCTTGTTGTTGTTGTTTATTTTTCCTCTGGTTTCTCTTTCCAAAATGGTTCAGTTCTTTGCTTGGGGTTAAATTCCCTCCCGTGGGCATCTGGGAACCCCTCAAGCTCGGAACCGGTTCCATGGGAAAGGTACCCTGTGGCAGGAGGGCAAGGGCAGCCCCAGGGCCCCATCTCCAACCACCCCCACCCCAGCTCGTAGAAAGCTGCCATGCTCCTTGCTGCTCTGGGCCTTCCCTGAGCCCAGAGTATTACTGGCCAGGAGCAGCTACCCTGGGAACGCCTAATCCTTCCGCATCTTCCTCACCAAGCTAGGGCTGCGGGTTTCTCTTGGCTTTGGTTGCCCCCACAAATATTTACTGAGCAAGTGCTATTTCGTCACGACACCAGAGATGATATGGTTCCTGCTTTCAGGAAGGTTATAATCTGGTCAGGGAGGTAAGACATGCTCGAGAAAAGACAAGCATGGAGAAGTAAAGAGGTTCCCAGGGTCGGTCAGAGACTCAGAGTTTTGTTTCACCATTTTCAGAGTTAGACCAAGCGAACAGGCTTATACACAACAGTGTTTCTATCTCCAGCCAATACAATTTCTTGGAAAAATGAGTTCTACTAGTTCATTACCCAGGGCACAAAGTGAGATTTAATTTAAAATCTCTCCGTCACACCCCAAGGCAGAATGGCAAGACTGGGGTCCCAGCAGCCCCGAGGGCTTACGGGTGCTGTAGGACAGCAGTTCTCAAAATGTGATCCTGGACCTCCAGCAAGGCCTGGGACCCAGTTGGATATGCAAATTCTTTGGTGGTGTTTGGGGGGTGCGGGGCGCCCAGCCATCTGTCCTAACAGGCCCTCCGGGGATTCTAAGGCTTGCTGATGTTTCAGAAACTTTGCCTGGAATTTAGTGGGGGGAGCAGCAAAGAGAAAAGGCTCAGTGGCTCCCTGAGGCTGTTTTTGAAAGCAGTCAGGCAGGCTGAGCCCTTCAGGGGGAGCAGCTGCAGGGGCCTCAGGCTAGAATGGAGAAGCCATGGTACCCTTCCAGATGTAGATCTTGCCACAGAGCCCGTTGTCCAGCACGAAGCAGTCATCCGACAGCAGCAGCTCAAGGGCAAAGGGACTGGAGTCGGCCACCCTGGTCAGGTTCATCTGTCCGGTGGCATCAGAGACCTGGGGGACGATGGGCAGTGCCAGATCCCATGCCCTGCCCCCAGCACACAGCCCCAACCTCCGCCCCTAGACCACAGCCCCCATGGTCCCCACTCACAGCCCCTGCCCAAGGAGCAGAGAGGAGACTGGGCACCCCTCCCCTCACGTCACCCTCAATCACTGCAGCGCCGAGACCTTGCATCCATTTGGAAATTAAGTGTATTCCAAATTACAAATGAATGCAAAGAATCCAAAAAAGTCAAGCTCAGCACTGGCTTCACACCTCCTTCTCCAAGAATGGGCCGGAAGTGAAGTGGTCTTTATCTCCTCAGGAGGGCCGGACATCCATCCATTTCCCAAGCTCACCTCGCTCGAACCTTGGATAAACCACCCTGCTGCCCAACCCAACCTTCCCCGGGCTTCCTCCTCTCCCAGCCCAGGGCAGGCCCAGAGTGCCCACCTTATACAGAGCCGCGGCCTGGGCATTTGTCCTGTCAGCTGTGAGGTCTTCCTCGGGGTTGCCCTCCTTCAGAGCTGGCTTGGGGCCCAGGACCTGGAGGGGCCAGGGCGGGCCAGGTTTCCAGAGATTCCTGGGCACCTGCCCCAGACCTTCCCAGCCCATCATGCCCAAGGCTACCACGTCTGGGGAGGTAAACTGTGTCTTGCACAAGGGCACCCAGCAGAGGCGAGTGAGGCCTGGGTCCAGCCCAGTCCACCTGCCAGGCCACTGGTCCATCCGCCCAGAGGGGCACTTTACTCTGAATCACACGAGGGCACCCTGTGAGCTAGCCACAGCCCTAAGCAGTACCCCAGACCACCCACCCGCACCCCCCTCAACCCCCCAGCTCCTCCCGGCTGCCCACCCCAACGTCCCCCAACCTGGATCATCTCGGCGGGCTCTTCCCCATCCGTGACAATCTCCACCTGGGCCTTGCCCTGCCGCTCACTGTCCCGGATGGCCAGGGCCAGGTCCCGGGCCTTGTTGCGCTCCAGGATGTTGGACTTTCCACCACACCAGGCGAAGATGTTCTGGAAGGAAGTGGGGAGGCTCAGCTGCCTGCATCACGCCTGTTGAGTGTGAGTGTGTGTGTGTGTGTGTGTGTGTGTGTGTGTGTGTTGGGGGAAGGGGCCTGAAGAACGGGCCCCTGGAGGCCAGACCATCTAAGACAACACGACACTCGGCGGGAGTGTTTCCCTGGCCAGCCCCGTGTCCCTCCCGCTTTCTCTCCACAAGGCTCACTCGCATGTACGTGAAGGTCTTTTTTTTTTTTTTTTAAGATTTTATTTATTTATTTGACAGAAAGAGACACAGCAAGAGAGGGAACACAAGCAGGAGGAGTGGGAGAGGAAGAAGCAGGCTTCCCGCGGAGGAAGGAGCCCCATGTGGGATTCGATCCCAGGACCCTGGGATCATGACCTGAGCTGAAGGTAGTTGCTTAACCGACTGAGCCACCCAGGCCCCCACATGAAGGTCTTTTATCTTGTCTGTAATCTCTCTCTCCCGACTGGAAAGCAAGCTTCATTAGGGCCTGAGCATTTTGTTTCGTGTTGCTCTGCTTTGTTCACAGCCGCGTGCCCAGTACTTCAACAGAGACTGGCACGTATTTAGACACATATCAAGCACTGAATGAATGAATGTACTAGTGAGCGGAGGGGAGAATGGCGTCCGTGAGGCCCGCACCTCACACGGCTGCCTGCGCCGCACTGCACCTGTCGGCCCCCTTCCTCTGCGGCGGGCTGCCTCCCGCCTCGAGCCTTCCGCACAAGGCGCCGTCCAGACCCTCCAACAGTCTCGGGGCCTAGCTCTCAGGCCCCGCAACAGTTTTTGCTCCCACTGCTCCCGTCCCCACCCAGGGTCCCCGTCAAGCTAGTCCCCTCCGTGCTGTCCGCATGCCTGTCTGCACCTGTCCGCCTCCAGTGCCTCAGCCTCAGCCCCCCTGTGCCTTCACCCGGAAAGGCTTGTCCCCCTCCGTGAAGGCCTAGTCAGAGGGCACCTGCCCGGGGCAGTGGCGCCAGCGCCCGCTAGGGGGAGCCCTGCCGCCCCAGGGCCCCTCAGCACAGGCCCCTATCACATCCTACGGAGCATCGCGGCAGGTGACAGGCCTGTGTTGGCTGCCTCCCCAGGGCAAGCCATTTGTGGTCCCCGAGCTGGCTCAGAGTAGGCACCAGAGACTCACTGAGTGAATGGCTGAGCGGACAAACGAACGAGAGGTCTGGCTGGCCGCGAACTCAGAGCTACCAAGGCTCCAAGGGAAGGAGAGAGTAGGCTGCCGTGTTAGAGACAGTGGCCGGACGGCAGAAGGAGGTTGCCGTCTTTTTGACCGTAAGATGTTTTCCTAAAGGCTGGCGCGGCTTCCCGCCTGCTCCCTGGCCTCTTAAAAGCCGGGTGCCCACGCAGCGCTCAGCCCCGCCCTGCCTGCTCACCTGGCCCAGGTCCAGGATGAAGCAGTCCCCGGTGTTGAAGCTGTCCCAGCTCAGTGCCCGCTCAGTGGCCCGGATGTTCTTCTTCCCCTTCACCTGGTACAGTTTCTTGATGGCAGCTGGAGCGGCCCCTGGGGAGGTCTTGTGAAATGCGGACTCCACTCCGCCTTCCTGCGGCCCAGACCGGCCAACCTTAGTGGGCTGACAGGAGGCCCGCGGCCCTCCGCACCCTGTGCCCGCGGGGGCTGGGCAGAAAGGTGGGGAAGACCCAGGCCTGAGGGCGCCTGGGCCTTCTGCAGGGTGCGAACTGGCTGGAAGGAGGAGTGGCTCCGAGAGAAGCCATGGGGTAAGGGCGCTGGGGGGCGGGCTCTGACCTGGTACTTGAGGCCACGTGGGAAGTAGCTCATGAAGAGGTCGGACTCATTGCCCTGCACCTCTCGGTGCTGCACGGGCCGCTCCCCAAGCAGGGTGTTGAGATGCACGGCCAGCACAGCGCAGGCCCCCTGCTCATCCCGGGAGGACTGCTGGCCTGCGGTGGCGGGGAGGGGCAGCGCAAGGCCCGTGAGACCCATGCCAGCCCCAGCTCCACACCCCAGCTGGTGCCCCAGCCCCCTTACCTATCCACAGGTGCAGGTGGGAGAGCTCCTCCGGACCGTTGTACAGCACGAGGTAGGAGTCCCCCGAGAAGAAGACGCCCTGGTTCTCACGTGCTACGGGCACTGGCTTCAGTTTCTCCACCCGCCAAACATGCAGGCCGGGATCCTGCGCCGAGGCTGGGAACGGGGAGCCACTGCAGGAGGGAAGGGGGGGGCAGTGGGGGCCAGGGCCCACGAGGAGTGGACCCAAGCAGACACCTGGGAGGACCGGGACGGGCGGGGGACTGTGGTGTGGGGATGAGGGAAGCTGTGAGGAGGGCAGCCCTTGGGGGTGAAGAAGGGGAGGGATGAAAGGGAATGGGGCACACAGCCTACCTCTGGGGGAGGCGTGTGTACATGCTGTTTCCAGTTCTGGAAAGACAGAAGAAGCCATTATGATTACAGATGTTATGACAACCACCCTTCACACAGGTCTGGGGAGGCCCTTCCAGGTGTCAAATGCTATCATATTCATTAACCACTTCATCTCCAAGAGCCCAAGAGGAGATTACCCTGGCTCCATTATGCAGGCAAAGAAACTGAGGCTCAGAAAATCTAAGTCCAAAGCCACAAAGCTTGTGAGTGGCTAGTGAAAACTAGGTTTCTGACTCCTGGGCCAATGCCTTTCTCTTACTGTGACTTCTCAGCCATACCTCTCTTCTGCTTCCAGACCCCTAACTCTGGGCCTTACACTAGGCTGACTGACACACAGCTCTTTAAGCATATTAGAAAAGTCAAAAATCAATAACTTAAGTTTCCACCATAAAAACACCAGAGAAGGAAAAGCAAATTAAGCTCAAAACAATCAGAAGAAAAGAAATAATAAAAATAAGAGCAGAAATTAATAGAAAGAAAAATATATATACGGAGAGAAAATCAATGAAGCTGGTTTTTGAAAAAAAAAATCAATAAAACTGATGAACCTTTAGACAAACTGATTAGGAAAAAGAAAAGACAAATTTCCAATTCAGAAATAAGAGAGATGATTCACTACAGATTCTACAAATACTAAAAGGATAAAGACAATATTACAAAAACTGATGCCAATATATTCAACAAATGGGCAAATTCCTTGAAGGATGCAAATAATGAAAGTTCACTCAAGAAAAAATAGATGACCTGAATAGTTCCAATATCTATTAAAGAAACTGAATTTGTACTTAACTCCAACCTCCAACTCCAAGTCATGGTACATTCTTTTTAAATTTTATTTTCTTAGATTATTTATTTATTGAGAAAGAGAGAGCATGAGTGGGGGGCGTGCAGAGGGAAAGGGAGAAACGGCTCCTTACTGACCAGGGAGCCCCACCTGGGGCTCAATCCCAGGACCCTGAGATCACAACCAGAACTGAAATCAAGAGTTGGATGCTCAACTGACTAAGCCACCCAGATGACCCCCAAGTCATGGTACATTCTACCAAAAATTTAAGGAAGACATAGTACCAATTCTATGCAAACTTTTCCAGAAAATAGAAGAGAACAGCTCCCAATTCATTCTATGTCACCAGCATTATCCTGATATAACAAACCAGATAAATATATTATAGAAAAGAAAATTAGGGTGCACCTGGGTGGCTCAGTCAGCTGAATGTCTGACTCTTGATTTTGGCTCAGGTCAGGAGTCTGCTTGGGATTCTCTCTCTCCCTCTCCCTGTGCCCCTCCCCACCATGCTCACTCTCTCTTATTCTCATAAATAAACAAACAAATAAATAAATAAAATCTTTTTAAAAATTAGGCCAACATCCCTTATGAACATAGACACAAAAAATATTATCAAAATTTTAGCTTATGGAATTCAATATATAAAAAGGATAAAACACTGAATGGCATTTAAGCCAAGAATGCAAAGTTAAACATCTGAAAATCAATCAACGTAATCCACCTTATTTCTTTCTAAGTCAGCATGACTGTACATAAACTTTGTTTAAACCAAAATCCTGATTTATGTCGCACCAAACATACATTGTACACGTGCCTTGTAAATGAGTAGCCTGAAGGAAGCCATCTTGTTCTTAAGATATTGACCAATGCTCCTACTTCTTGCATTCCTTGACGTTGAAACTCATGATTCCTACCTATATGCTAATCTATAATCTCTGGAACTTTTGCAAGATGTAGCAAAGTATATAACCTTGTAAAAACTGTCCATTCTCTGGAGAACATTCTTCCCTGTGAAGAGCATGTTTCCCGGGCAACTGTCCTAACTTGGGCTCAAATAAAACTCTCTTTCTTTCTTTTAGAGATTCTAAAAGGTTTGTTCATTTTGCATCAACTATGTATATTGCATTGACAATATATGTGTGTATATACATATATAACCATCTCAATAGATGCAGAAAAAGCATTTACTAAAATTCTACATCCGTTCCTGACTAAAAAAAAACTTTCGGCAAACTAGCAATAGAAGGGAACTTCCTCAAACTAATAAAAGGCACCTACCAAAAACAAACACAGAAACACAAAATCCCTAAAGCTAACATTACACTTAGTGCCTTCCCTAATTCTAAACTCCCGATTCCCAGGCATCAACAATCACTTGCGTATGACCAGCTCTCCTCAAATGCCTCTGTAGGGGACAATCACAGGCACCCCAAGAGAGGCCACTTTGGCATGAACATTATTTTGACTTAAAAGCAATCAAAACCCTGGTTCAGTAAAAGTGGTTTACCTCCCCTTTAACTGCCTACTTATACTAGGAAGAGAGCTCTTAACAGATTCCTCTTTACCTAAGAAACTTCCCTGTATAATGGGGCGACCTTTGTTTTCCAAGCATCTCCTCTCACCTTCCTGCTGATGGTCTTTCTCCCCTTTGTATCCTCAGACCCTACCCCTCTCCTTAGCTCCTATTAAGAGTCTTGTTGCTTCGCTGTCTTTGGAATTTCCATGTCTGTGTGGATTCCCCATATGTATGCTATTAAATTTAATTTTCTCCTGTTAATCCGTCTCCTGTCAATTTGATTCTAAGTCCAGCAAGAAGGACCTGGAGGGG
The DNA here is from genome assembly GCF_054177405.1 of Leptonychotes weddellii. Lineage (NCBI taxonomy): Eukaryota > Metazoa > Chordata > Mammalia > Carnivora > Phocidae > Leptonychotes > Leptonychotes weddellii. The sequence continues at coordinate 87,006,475 of NC_138378.1, forward strand.
CAGGGGAGTTTTTCCTCCCCCACACCTCAAACGTCATGTTATTCTATAGGCCACCAGTGAAAGCAACCTTTTTTGGACAAGTTACTCAGGGGGAAAATGGTCAAGGCAAGTATTTTAAAAATATATGTATTTTTTAAAAATTCAGCAAATGCAGTAGCTACAGCTTCACTCACCATCTCTTTCCTATGTGCTGATTACTACACAGCTTCTTCTTTTTTTTTTGGCTTAAAATGCACAGCTCACACACTAGCAAGCACTGTAACACAGTTCACGCTGTGCAGGTGAACGGCATTTTTGTAAGGTGAAGCCTCTGTGACTCAGAGCAGGGGCCTGGGGAATTTCAGGGTGAAGAGGCAAACTGGCACCATGGGGAGCTTCTTGGGGACCGGGGAAGCAGGAAGGGCGAAGGGCCATCTTTAGGGGATGGGCGGAAGAGCAGAGGGTCTTGGGTCTGAGCAGAAAATGGAGGGAAAAACAGGAGCAGTGGTTATGGATGTCAAATACCACGGGAATCATGACTTCTTTTCCATTCCTAACTCACAACAGAGCTGAAGGCATTTTTTGGAACCACTCTTTCCCAAAGCAGGAGGTGGTGAGGGGGAAGTTTGGGGGAGGGAAACTTTAATGTTCTTCCATTCCACAGAAGGTCACACGCTTGCCCACATCCCCTGCCACAGGCTACTTACTCAGCCTGTGACTCAGGTCTGAAATGGTGAGGCGGCTGCCCTATGCCCAAGCCAGCGGAGAGATGGTGTGAACAAGAGGGTCAATTGTTAGCTTTACTGTTTCTCCTTCTGTGTTCCTGATCTGGGAGCTCAGGCCATAACTCAGAAGCAGGCAGCCCCCTCTTGGGACGACAGGTCTCTGGGAGCCACTGCAGGGTTTTGATGAAAGGGGTTTGGCCACCTGCTTCTTCATCATCCTGGCTGCCTGTTAAAATTAGCTTGGGATCTTATAAAACGCAGAGGCCCCGGCCCCAGGCCTGGAGATTTTGATCACAGAGGCGTGGAGTGGGGCCTGTGCATCTGCATTTTGAACATATGTTCCAGTGGATTCTCTGCTGCCAGTTAACTGTCCAGAATGGCATCTCACACCTGCCTTACATCAGAATCATCAAACAAAAAAAATCCCAATGTCCAGGCCACACACCAGAACAGTTAAAATCAGAGTTCTGGGGGTGGAGCCTGGATAGCGTGTGTGAGAAGTCCCAGGCGACTCTAAAACTCAGGTCAGGGCGGAAACCCTTGCTGTCCCATCAGGTCCCTGCCCCTTGGCCTTCTGCTCCAGGTTCTGCTCCAGGGGCTACCTGACACCTCTCCCTTCCAGCCGCTCTGCCCAAGCCCACAGCAGCTTGAGCTTTCTCAGCGTGCACACCTACCCTCAAGTCCAGTATGCACCCTCCAGGCTCAGACCAAACCCCAGCTGTCCAAGGAGCCTGCCAGGGCATTTGGTAGCCTCAGCCTTTTCTGGGAGTGCTCCTGGCCCTCTCACTCGGGAGCAGACACCTCAGTCTCTACTTGCAGGTGGTCTATTAGGATGACCTGATAGCTTCATGTCTCAGCCAGAGCCACCGACTTGCCTGACACTCCTGCGTTCCTCTAGCAGCCCACGCCAGGCTCTATGCAATTCCATACAAAGTCTACGCTGGGAGCTTGGCACTGGGCAGAGTGATGGTGGGGGCACAGAAATGAGAAAGAACAACCCATGTCTCGTGGTCTAACTGGAGGAGGCAGAGAAGGAGGGAGCCATCACACCCAGTGGGGCCAAAGACAAACTTCCCCTAGGTGGGGAATGTCACAGAATCACAGATGTCAGCGTTAGAAGGAGTCTAAATACTTATCTAAATCTGCTCCGCATCTGCCTCCCAACACATGCCCAGACACACACAGTGCAGGAATCCCTTCTATAGCATCCCTCACCATCCTCCTCTTGAACACTTCTGGTGATGGGGAACTCACCACCTCCCAAGACAGCCTCTTCCATACATACCTCTTACATTAAAACCGTTGCTTCTTCCCACTCTGCCACAGTACTCTGAGTTATGGATCTGCCTCCTCCCCTACTAGACTATAAAGGCCTATTGGGCGGGGACTGTATTTTGTCTCTCTGGACCTAGCTGGAACCTGAAGGGGAGCAAAATATACCACCCCGAAATAAGCCTCTTTGCATGCTGATTCTTTTAAACCGGCTATTTTTAAGAAGCAGCAGACACAGGTGACATTCTGAAAACCAAGTAGAAGTTGTCCTTCGTAAGACACATTTACACTTACAAGGGAAATCTCCCTCTGTAAGGGTGTCTCCCACTGCATCAGGAAGGGAGGGGGAATGACTGTAGCAGCTTATCAGAGGGGAAAGCAGCCACTTAAATCTGCATAACAATCTTACCCTTGTTCACCGTGCTTTTCCTGGTAACCTCCCCTAACGGACCCCCAACATCTTTTTTCTTTAGCGTAAGATGGTATTTAAGGTGATGGCTTCGACCATTTCGGAGCGTTTTCCTGGGTCTCTCCCAAGTATACAGCAGGTATACACGTTATTAAACTTTCCGGTTTTGTCCTGTTAATCTGTCTTACATAGATTTAATAGACCAGCCAAAGAACCTAGAAGGGAAGGGAAAACTTTTCCGCCACTATAAACCCCACCCTGTGCCCGGCACCCTGCAGGCGCTCAGAGGGTGCGTCGGATACACAGGACTTGTGGTGCTGCGATTCCCAGAGCAGTTGGAGCCCGAGAGAGAGAGAGAGAGAGAGAGAGAGAGAGAGATTTCACAGGCTGGGACAGGTTGCAGCAGCCCCGGAGGCAGAAAGCAGAGGCTGGGGAATCCAGTGAGACCGTCATGGGGCCAGGGGTGGGGGAGGATGCACACGGGGCTGGCCGGACTTCGGAAGGAACCTGCCTTTGAAGACAGCCTGGGGGACCTCCTCCACCCTCCCTTCCCTCCTCCTTCCCTTCCCCTACCCCAAGCCCAGGACCAGACCTTCAGCTGAGGTCTCGTTGGATCTGCAAAATAATGGGCTGTGCTAGGTTGAGTTCAAATGCTGTCCCCTCCCCCAACCACTGCAGCCCACCCGTCTACAATCACTCCAGTCCAGTCTTTGGGATGGGCAGCCTCAAATCTGTCAGGAGGTCCGCACCACCTCTCCCGCCAGCCAGGACACGCCTGACCCAGAAGTCCCCGGGACCGACGCTCCCTCAGCCACCCTGCCACTTTCACCTTTCCGCAGCTCTCCTTCCTCGCCCTTCTGCTTTTCAGGTTCTTCCTCCCAGCCCGCCGCACCCAGCCTCTCACTTCCCCAGGTCCCGGCCCGGGCTGCCCCGCCCACCTGCCCCGCCTGGCTCCGCCCCCGCCCCCGCGGAGCCTGGTCCCCTCCCGCTCCGGGGGACAGTGCTGAGAGGCCGGCCGGCCTCGATGGAGGAGGGCGAGCACCGGCGGCCAGCAGGGGATGCCGCCGGCCTGGCTCCTCGCGGGCACCCCCCTGGGGCTGAGGTCCGCCCCGGCTCGGGGCCTCCCCATAGTGGCCTCAGCTCGCTGCTGGCCAGGGTCGCCTCTGAGTCTGGGACCGGCGAGGAGAGCCCCAGGAAAGCCACCACACTCACCAGCACTGGGCGGCCGTGTCTGCCAGCCCCAGCCTCAGCTGGGTTAGTCATATTTCCTGGGTGGGGTCACTGCCTCTGCAGTGACTTTTTCCTCCTCCCCCAGACTTGTCTTTCTCCTTGCCCTGAATGCATACATTTGATTTTTTTTTTTTTAAGCTCACTAATGAGGGAGTGTCTGGGGTCTGGAAAACATTCTTTGCTGTGTCCTGCATTCCAAATGCCTCTGGAGTCTACCCTGGGTGATCTCCTCGTTCACTAGATGTTTACTGACACACAGTCTTGGCCCTGGGTGCTCTGAGGGACAGCAATAAAAGGAAGAGTTGTTCAGGGCGCCTGGCTGGCTCAGTGGGTAGAGCATGAGACTCATGATCTTGGGGCTGTTTGAGCCCCACATGGGTGTAGAGCCTACTTAAAAAAAAAAAAAGGAGTGGTTCTGGCTCAGCCCAGGGGCCATCTTGCCTACATCACATCACAGGACCCTAGAACTAGTCTGGCCAACTTGCTTGCACACTTTCTAGAGGAGGATGCTGAGGCCCTGAGAGCACAAGTGACTAGCCCACGGTCCTGTGCGAGGTCACACAAGAATGGGAGGCAGAGGCAGTGTAAGGGAAGCTTCCATTTCTTTCTGAATCCATGCAGAGGGATGCACAGTCTGTGTGTGCTCCAGGAGAAAGTGAGCCCCCAGTTACTCAGCCACACGTGCGGCTCCTCTGCCCAGGACTCCGGCCTGCCTGTTCTGAACACAGGCCTGCCCTGGCCCAGGGCTGGTCAACAGGCTAATTAAAGATAAGGTTCAGCCTTTAGGGTCAAGGCTCCACCCAGGAGATGGCAATTTGGACAGTAGAACTAAGTCAATCCATGTGTTAAAATTTCTGGACCAGGGGCACCTGGGTGGCTCAGTCGTTAAGCATCTGCCTTCGGCTCAGGTCATGATCCCAGGGTCCTGCGATCCAGCCCCACATCGGGCTCCCTGTTCGGTGGGAAGCCTGCTTCTCCCTCTCCCACTCCCCCTGCTTGTGTTCCTGCTCTCACTATCTCTCTCTGTCAAATAAATAGATATAATCTTAAAAATAAACAATTTCTGGGCCAGAGCAAGATGGTAAATTCTCTTTGGAGAATGCAGACTAGCTGGCATCTGAGTGTCTCCATGGTCAAACTGCTGGCCTTAAACACAGGGTAATCTGGGTTGTAATACCAGCAAGAGCCTTGTCCCCCACAAGAACCAGAGGCTGGGCAGATAACCTGGCAGAGTGAAAAGAGTTGAATAGTTTGACTACTGACTCACTGTGTTTAATCTGGAGCCTCACCAGGCCCAATCTGTAAAATGGGCAGAAAGGTAAAGGTGAAGATTAAATGAGATCATAAAATTAACAAATAGATGCTTAATAAACCTAGACTTATTTTTCTTCCCAACAAAGGGAATTTACTAGGGGACCCCAGTACCTATGCTGGGCACCTCAGGAAGTAATGGCCCTGCCCCCTCCAACCATGAGCTCCGTGTAGCTGGCAGGGGGATGGGAAGTTACACCACACCACACCGCCTCTTGTCCCTCGCCCGGTACTCCCACCCTAGCAAGGTTTCCCCACTCTAGTCTGCCCCCGTGCATAACTGGGGTTGACTCTTAGGTTCTGGACTGACTCTGTGCATTACCGAGGACACAGGATGAATGGGAGTCCCTGCTCTCCGCATTTGAGCCTCACTTGGCGAAACGTGGGCCCCATCACAAAAATAAAAAGAGGTTTGCGAATTAACAGCGAAACAAAAGAGCAGGTCCCTCAGCCTGGGAATCCCAAGCGCCTTGGCACTCAATACGCGCTAAAAACATTATCTCGTAACCAGACTCTAAAACTTGTTTTTTGTTGTTGTTGTTTCGCCTGGTTTGTTTTTTAACCAGACCCACATTTCTCCTCTCCCTCCAGGCTCCCCCAGCAGGAATGCTCGGTTTGTCACAGACGGAGTAAAATAAAGCATTTCTTTAGCAAGGATCCGCCCTCTCCCGCCCCTCCTCTCCGGAAGCGGGGAGACACGACAAGGCAAGCGGGCGTGCCCCAAAGAGAGGAGGAGCGAGCGCCCCAAGGAGGCGCCCCGGGCCAGCTGAGCCCCTCCGACCCCTACAGGGGAGCGGGGCGCCGGACGGTCAGACCCCAGAGCGCTGCTTGCCTGCCAGCGCCTCGCCGGGCGCCTCGGACGGCGGCCTCCGGGGAGTCAGAGGGAGGCGCGCGGGCGGCCGGAGCCGGCTGGGGGCGCTGCTGAGCCCCCCTCGCCCCTGACCCTGCCCGGGGGCCCGGGACGCGCACGCGGACCGAGAATTGAGGCGGGTATTAGGGGGGTTAACGACAGCCCAGCAGCGCGGGGAAACGCCGCCAGGGATGGCGGTGTCCACAGCCCAGTCGACGGACAGGTCCTCGGCCTCGGTCGAGCTCCGACAGCTGCTGTCTGTGCCTCGAGGGCCTGCTATGTTCTCAGTGCTCTGCACACGATGTGGTTCTGTCCTCAGACTTACTACCCCCATGATTATGCTTCATGGACGGAGAAGAGTCAGGGAGGCTCAGAGGGGGTGACTGGTCCAGGGTCACACTCCCAGTTCAGCCGCAGAACCAGGATCCTAGCCCAGGCTGATCTCGCTTCAAAGCTGGTGCTAGACCTGTGATACCTCTCCCCTTTCTCTCTACTCAGAGGAAAACAGGCCAGCCAGCGTATGCACCAGCCAGCCAGGCCCTCCAGGAAGTGAGTCAGACAGCACATGGGCCACACTGCCACCTTGGATCTTCAGTGGAGAGTCATGAGCCGCAGGCAAACCCCCAAAGATGTCAGCTGACAAAAGGCATTGCGATCAGGGTATGGACCTGGCCTCCCGACACAGTGGTAACGGGACACTGTTCTCCTTTCTTGGAAAGCAGCTTTAAAATTTCCAACTAGGGACGCCGGGGTGGCTCAGCTGGTTGAGTGTCTGACTCTCGGTTTCAGCTCAGGTCATGATCTCATGGGTCTTAGAATCGAGCCCTGTGTTCTCTCTCTCTCTCAAATGAATAATAAATCTAAAAATAAAAAAACAAAAACAAGAACTTCCAACTAGCTTATGGGTGCCTGACTAGCTCAGTCAGTAGAGCTTGGGACTCTTGATCTCCTGGTCATGAGTTTGAGTCCCATGTTGGGGGTTGAGTTTATTTTAAAAATTAATAAATAAAATTTATTTAAAAAAATTCTTTTAGGGGCATCTGGGTGGCTCAGTCGGTTAAGCGTCTGCCTTTGGCTCAGGTCAGGTCCTGGGAGGGAGCCCCTGTTCAGCAGGGAGTCTGCTTCTCCCTCTCCCTCTGCCCTTCCCCCCACTCGTGCACGCTCTCTCTTGCTCTCTCTCAGATGAATAAATAAGGATTTTATTTATTTTATTTATCTGAAAGAGAGAGAAAGAGAGCACAAGTAGGGGGAGGGGCAGAGGAAGAGGGAGAGAAAATCCCAAGCGGACCCCACACTGAGCATACCCGACATGGGGCTCAATCCCAGGACACCGAGATCATGACCTGAGCTGAAACCAAGAGTTAGATGCTCAACTGACTGAGCCATTCAGTGGCCCCAGTAAAATTTATTTTTAAAAAAATATGCCAACAAGCTTGAATTTCTTTTTCTTTTTTTTTTCAAAGATTTTATTTATTTATTTATTTGACAGGGAGACACACAGTGAGAGAAGGAACACAAGCAGGGGGAGTGGGAGAGGGAGAAGCAGGCCTCCCACAGAGCAGGGAGCCGGACGCAGGGCTCGATCCCAGGACTCTGGGACCATGACCTGAGCCGAAGGCAAGATGCTTAACGACTGAGCCACCCAGGCACCCCACAAGCTTGAATTTCTGAGGCCTACTGATGGGGCTTGGGGTAAGGGAAGTAGTTCAAAGTCTGGTTCTACCCCTTTCTGTCTGGACCATGCTAGGCAACCACACTTCACTGAGCAGTGCTTAGAAACCACCCTCCACCTGTCCACCCTCCTCTGGCCAACTGCTCACCCTGCAGACTCAGTTGAAATATCCGTCTCCTGAAACATGCAGCGATCCCTGCCTCCCGCCTCTGTCGTCCCCAGGTGCTCTGGGCATCAAGGCTACTAGGCCATCTGGGTCTACAGCCTCCATGGGAAAACTTTTCAACCACACCCCACAAAAGAAGGTGGAATTGTACCCGTGGGTAACCTAGTTTGCCTCTCTGGCCCACTTCCCAACAGTTGTGCCCTGCCAACACCCGGCTAGACATAGTCTTCCCAGAGCATTCCCATTTTCACATTTTTAGGTAAAATTTACAGTGAAATGCACAAAGCATAAGCATAATGAGTTTTGGCATTTGCAAACACCAATGTAAACTTATATCCTACCAAGATATAAAACACGTCCACCCCCCTGGAAAGTTCCCTTGTCATCACTTTTTATCATCTGCTACACGTGTGCCTCTCCCACCACACTGTTGGCTCCTCCAGCCAGGAGCTACATCAGGTTATCCTTGTGAAATGAAGAGTCCAAGGGCAGGCCATGCCAAGATGGGCCACCTTGGCATGAAGGTCATATTGAGTTAAAAAGCAACCAAAACCCAGCAAATTCAGGAAAAGCTCTTTACCCCCTTCCCCTACCAAATGCCTAAAAGAATTTAAGTAGAGGAGCTGCTCCAGGAAGACAGCTATCACCATCAACAACTACATTATACTATGAACCAGGTATGGTAGCCTGGAAGGAACCTACCCCAGGCCCATCTGATCAAAGTCCTCTCTGTCCCATTGTTTCTGAGTGGCCTAGAAAACATTTGTCGACCAAACATTTACTCTTGTTCATCCTCCTGTGAGTTGCATTCTTTCCCTTTGAAGTCCCAGAACCCTACCCCCTTCTCCTTAATTCAGAATGACAACTGGATCTCATTTTGCCTGACTGTCTCTGGAATTTCCACATCTATGTGGGTTCCCCATATGTACGCTATTAAATTTGATTTTCTCCTGTTAATCTGTCTCACGTCAACTTGATTCTTAGTCCAGCTGGAAGGACCTTGAAGAGAACAAGAAATACCTGCTCCCCACAGACACCAGCACCCAGCAGAGCACCTAGCAGGTAACAGACACTCAAAAAACATTTTTTTAAACTAGATTTTTACTCTGATTAGCAGATTAGAGAGCAAAATCCCCACATTCTAGTGCGTCCCCAAGGTACTTTGTCACCTTGGGAAAGTCACTTAAACCTTTGAGCCACAGGTTCCTCACCTGTGAAGGGAGGACAATAACCCAGTCATCCTACCTTGGGGAATTGTGGGCATCCAATGAGATGACCCGTGGGAAGCTCTTTGAAAAAAATAAAGGCCTGGACACATGCAAGGTGCTATTACCATTATTATTAATAAACCACTTCTAAGACAAACGTCTGGCTGGGGAAAAAAAAAAACAAACAGGAGAGAGAGGCATCCGACACTGACTTCTGGGTGTGGCTACTTGGGCTCTGGCCAAGGTCTGGAGCCATCCAAGACGGCCAGCTCTCTGCTTCTGTGTCCATGGACCCAGGCTTATGAATTGATTTCCAGGGCTAAGGATTTCTTGAAATTGCAAAGGATTCTCCCTAATTGAGTTCCCAACCTGGCTTCTAACTACCCTGCCATATGGTTCTCTCTGAGTCTGTTTCCAATCTGTAAAATGCAGACAGCAGACAAGGAGTCCCTTCTGGGCCCTCTGACTCCAATCCAGAGGCACGGCTCAGGCTGAGCTGTTGTATTTCCTCAGCCTGGGAAGCTGGCAGGGATCTGTTGCAACACTTAAAAATTCCAACATCAAAATTCCCCAAAATATTCCTTTGAAGGTACTGACTCAGATGCATCTAGCCTTTAAATTTGATCCGTAATGAATTTTTCTAGATCTTTTCAACCAGCTCTGAGGAATGGCCAGGGGTCTGGACTGCCATATTTTCTGAATAAAGCTGTTGGGTCCTCAGAGACATTCTGGGCAGACATGCTGGAGTTTCTTGGCAACCTCTGGGAAAGTGGGATTCGTCCAGTACGGCAAGAATGAGTGGGCCAGAAGGAGCTTCAGGGGAGCACTATGGTGACAAGAAGGGCACTGGGTGATCGGGGCAGGAGGAAGGGCTGGTTTATCCCCTCAAAGCCAGGGTCACACTGGATCCTCAACACCGCTGTAAGCTCATCATAAGAGCTAACAATCTTAAGGGCTGGCACTATATGCCATGTGCTGTCCTTTTTATGATTTTCTCCTTCAATCCTCCCATTTATTTTCTAAAGTAGATCATTTCATTATCCCCCTTTTACAGATGAGGAAATGGAGACCAAATGAAGTCAAACCAAACTAAACCAAACAAACAAACAAAAACTTGCTCCATGATCCCTTTAGTGAGTGGCAGAGGGTGGATTGGGAGCCTGGTGGCGGGGGGACCTCCCAACAGTCACAGCACACAGCCTCCTGAGGCAGGGCTGGGCTGAGTCAGGCGCCCCCTCCTCCCCACCAGGCCCTGCTCCTCCCTCCTTTCCCAGGGCCCACCCTACTCTCAGCATCAAATGCTAGTCCCAGCTGGGAGTCCTTTCACTTGCAACAATTACCTCTGTTCACCCTCCAGATACTTGGCTTTAAAGAAAAGAAGTTGTATTTCACAATAATTGCAGATTCACAAGAAGTTGCAAAAAACAGTATAGAGTACTGACACATGCTACAACCTGGATGAATCTTTAAAACATTATACTAAGTGAAAGAATCCCATCACAAAAGACCACGTATTATATGATTCCATGAGATGTCCAGAACAGGCAAATCGGTAGAAATAAATAGTAGATTAATGGTTGCTTAGGACTGGAGGAGATAAGGGCGTGTGGTTTAAGGGGTGGCTGGTAATACGTAGGAGTTTCCTTTTGTGGTGATGAAAATGTTCTAAAATTAGATTGTGGTAGGGGCACCTGGGTGGCTCAGTCCTTAAGCATCTGCCTTCCTCTCAGGGTCCTGGGATCGAGCCCTGCATCGTGCTCCCTGCTGGGCGGGAAGCCTGCTTCTCCCTCTCCCACTCCCCCTGCTTGTGTTCCCTCTCTCGCTTTGTCTCTCTCTGTCAAATAAATAAATAAAATCTTAAAAATATAAAAAATAAAATTAGATTGTGGTAATAGTTGCAGAAGTCTGTGGATTGTACACTCAATAAAGCAGTCAACGAACACACACCCAAAGGGCTTTGTAACCTTTGAGCAGTAAGACCATCCTTGATTCATTTGCACCCCACTTAAAAAAAATATTATAGACAGGTCCCATGTCTCTACCACCCAGCTTCTCCTGATGGAGACATCTAAGATAACTATAGTAAGTGTACGTTCCCTTTTAAAGTGAGGGTCCTGAAGGCCCAGAGCCTTTTCTCCAGTGTCTCAAGTTCAAATTCTGACGATGGTAACTCCTCACCCATGCCCTGGACTTTACAGTTTACAAAACACTCCCACCCCCAGATGGTAACTATACTTAATGATAACGATACTTATGGTGGTGTTCCCTAATATATGTAATTGTCACTATGTTGTACACCTGAGACTAATATTGTATGTCCCCTATACTTCAATTAAAAAAAAACAACCCATCCCCCAAACCCTGTTTATGTAATCCTCAAAGCAAACCTGTGGACTAGGATTGCCCCATTTCTTGGTTTTCTTCCTCAGGAGAAACTTCCTTCCTCCCTGAGCTCTGTCTGTAGGGTTGCCAAATTTGGCAAATAAAGTCTTATCTATCAACCCTATGAGGTGGTCAGCTCTAATGTGCTCAGCCAGTCCTGGGCGAGCTTGTTCATCATTTTGAGACAGCATTGATCACAGATTCTTAAGAACTGAAAGGGCCCTGGACCCTCCCCTTGCCCAGCATGGCCCACAGGCCTGGGCTGGGCTTCCCAGGCCAAGCCCTCATTCTGGCCTTTCCTCTCCTACGTTTACACTCGGGCCTGACTCGGCCTGACACCAGGGCAGACCGCAGCCTGAGCACGCAGTTCTTTCTGCCTCAGTTTGCCCATCTAGAGGCTGGTCTTGCAGGTGCCGCTGAGGCGGTGGGCCGGCTGCAAAAAGGTCCACAGGGAGCCTGGCCGGAGCTGCGAGTCCCGGGCCAAGTCTACTGTCCAGATCCAGGCCAAAGAGGAATAGGATGGCACTACGACACCTACCCCCTACCCCCTCCCACCCCCGGCCCTACCCAGGACCGAACCCCAGCCCGAACTACAAGTCCCGGTAGGACTGGGCCACGGGGCGGGGCCTCGGGAGCTGAGGCCTGCGACCTCAATGCCAACCCCAGATCTAGTGGGCCCGCGGGCATGAGGTCACGAGGACCGGGACGCCACAGCTGACCTCGGGACACACAGACCCACCCACGCCAAGCCGTGCTAGCCCCGCCCCCAGGAACTACAAATCCCAGCATGCAGTGGGCTGCGGGGCGGGGCCTCAGGGACGCGGCCGCTCAGGACCGGAAGAGTGACCGGCGCGGTGGGATCCCCATCGCGGCATGGGGGCTTCCCCGCTGCAGAGAAGAGGGTCTTCTCTCCCCGCCAGCCGGGCTCCTCGCCCCTGCACACACTGTTCGACCGTAGGGCCGCGGGTCCGAGCCCTGCCTCTCCGCTGACCGGAGCCCTGGCCCGCCCTTCCCGCGAGCCTGGGCTGCTGGGGAAAGGGGATGGTGGGTGGGGGCTTGGCCCCTCCGCGGTAGAGGGATGCAGAGTGCGTCTCCCTGACTTCTCCTCCTGCGCCTGGAGCGAACTCCCTTTCCCAAGAGGTGGGGAGCAGCCTGGACCCTGAGGCGGGACTGAGCCTGTTAGGGTCCTTGTATGGCCTGCAGGTCTCCTGGAGAGGCTCGGGGAAGGCCTGGGTTCTCCGGCTCCTGGGATATGTGTCCCCGTTCGGGCCGCGGTGTCGGACCGCTTTCAGTGCCCTGCGCCCAGGCATCAGCTTTACATGACAGACCCTGATAAAGCTGAGAGGCTGCCAGGAAGTTAGAAGCAGGGCATTCTCATTTAGTATGCTCTCTCTCTGCTCACAGTTCAGGGTCAAGCGCCAGACTCTTGTCCTAACTTTCAGGTTACCCAAGGATCCTCTGAGGCGTTACAGAAGAGACTTACCCAGGCCCTTCAGTACAAGTCAGGAACTCAGTCCAGTCTGCTGAGTGGGATGAGCTGTGCGGAGGCCGCACTTCATCCACCCTCCAGGACCAGGACAGTCTCTCTCCAGAGGCCTCTTCTCAGCTGATTTCTGGCTCCCAAGTGGGGATTCAGGTTACACCTGTATCGGGAGCAGTGACACCACAGTGGCCAGCAACATATTGGACTTCCTGTCTCCAACCCTATTTTCAGCTTATACACTTTCTGATCTGATCATGTACTGCTGTGTCCCTGATCATCAAGGTTGGTAGGAAAATACCTAGTTTATGAAGGTATAGTCATGACCCTGTAAATTCAGTGAGATTTTATTCTTCTGTAGTTAGCTCGAGACCAGTATTTCCTAGAAATATTCCATTTATTTTTGGAACAATTAGAAACAACTTCAGAAATGATATTCAAAGTAGGTCGCCTACGTTCCCTTGGTAGCAGGAGTGGGGGTCATATTAACTAGTCAGGTGGTCTTTAAGCATACCCATTTCTGTCTGGGAAGTTCTCAAAGGCTTGGTTTTCCAAGTACTTTTGTTGAGACAACCGGTCTTTTGTTGACTAGTCTTCTGCCCCGAGAGACGAGAGATAGATACCATAGAAACCTGGAGACAGCCTTGCCCCAGGCCCTGGAATCTTAAATAAGAGCCCATTCTCTCCTGTAACAGCGACTTCTGCATTCCAGGGCTGAGCACCAGACTCTTGAATCAGTTAGAGCCTGTGTCACTTGCCTGGGAAATGCCAAGAGCCATTTAATGCCTATCCCCTGCTTCCTGAAGATCCAGCTGACAGGATGCAGGTAAAGTCACAAGGCAGTGTTAATTAGGTCATTACGGAGAATGTGGCTAAGGGTAAGGTGCACCAAAAGTTGGGCTCTTTCCCCTTCAGGGCCATGGGAGAGACTCGGGACCATACATATTGTATACAGGACAGTCCCTGCGCCTACACTGTTACACATCCCAGTGCAACTGCAAGATTCTCATTTTGATGGAGTTATCCTTGGCACATGAATGTTTTATTTTTTTTAAAGATTTTATTTATTTGACAGAGACACAGCGAGAGAGGGAACACAAGCAGGGGGAGTGGGAGAGGGAGAAGCAGGCTTCCCGCGGAGCAGGGAGTCCGATGCGGGGCTCGATCCCAGGACCCCGGGATCATGACCTGAGCCGAAGGCAGGCGCTTAACGACTGAGCCACCCAGGTGAATGTTTTAAATAAAAGTTTGTTAAAACCATCATTTAAAATCAAAACAGAGGGGCACCTGGCTGGCTCAGTTAGTAGAGCATGTGACTCTTGATCTCGGGGTTGTAGGTTCCAGCCCAGCGTTGGGTGTAGAGATGACTTAAAAATAAAATCTTAAAAAAAAAATCATAAACAGGAGCGTCTGGGTGGCTCAGTCGTTAAGCGTCTGCCTTCCGCTCAGGTCATGATCCCGGGGTCCTGGGATTGAGCCCCGCATTGGGCTCCCTGCTCTGTGGGAAGCCTGCTTCTCCCTCTCCCACTCCCCCTGCTTGTGTTTCTTCTCTCGCTGTGTGTCTCTCTCCGTCAAATAAATAAATAAAATCTTTTTAAAAAAATCATAAACACTCGTTTTTTTATTTTATGTTAATCACCATGCATCACATCATTAGTTTTTGATGTAGTGTTCCATGATTCATTGTTTGCGTATAACACCCAGTACTCGTTTTGATAACACCTTCCATCTTATTTGTACATATTTTTAAAATCTTTCATTTGTATAGGACTTCACAAATTTCTGCCCGTTTTCAAAGCAAGGGCCTTGCATCAACAGCAGGTGGTAAACCTTTGCCGGTGGTCCTGCAGGCCACGCCCCTTCCTGTCGGCCTGTCCTGCACCTGAGGACAGGCAGCCACGCTTCTCCTCACCACCAGGGGCCGCCCTTTCCCGTAGAACGACTGCTGTGGTCCCTGTAGCCGACCGGGTCGGGGTGAGGGGATGAGGGCTCTAGTCCTGTGTATAATACGATTGGATGGCCTTGGCCCAAGGCCCAGCATCCATCCCTGCCTGAGTCTCAAATTTTTCCGTTGGTAAAGGTGGGGAGGGTGATCTCGGGGCCCTCCACGCCCATCAAGGAAGGATGTGGGATGGTGACAGACACATCCGTTGGCAGCAGCGCCTGGTCTCTCCCAAGGGGGAGGTAAAAGGCCTGGCCGGTTTTCCATCATCTCTCGGCTTACCAGTCAGTGAAAGGAAAGAGGAAGCCACGGGAATAGCAGATATCTGGCTCTCTGGCTCTGAGCTGAAGAGGGAAACCTAAGTCGGGCCATATTACATCCGTCCAGGGAGATGCGGGGTGGGGGAATGAGAGGGTGGAGCGCAGAGGTAGGGGGGGAATAGGTGCCTCCCCCCCCACACACACACTCAGGAAGGTAAATGGAGGAAAGGACCCAGTAGGGTAAGGGCACAGTCAGTCACAGGTGCCCAGAGAAGAGTCCTTGGTAGTCCATCTGCGTTTAGGGAAGGGAGTTGTTCGCAGATAAACAGGGAAAGGGCCTCAGGACACTGTGCTCAGTCTAGGCCTAGGGGTTGGTGTCCACGGGGCAGTAAAAGAGCAAGCTATGGCCTTTCAGAAGAGAGACGCCAAAGATGTTTGCAGAGACGCAAGCTTCTTTTTTCTTTTTTAATTCTTATTTATTTGTTGTCTCTCTTTGTAGACTGTAAGGCTCCAGCGGGCAGGGATTTTTTTCTGCCATTCTGTGCAGTATTTCCAGTGCCCAGGCCAATGCCTAGCATGTAGTAGGTGCTCACAGAGAGGCAGGCTTCAAGGGAGATTTGAATATGTAGCGACAACAAATATTTATTAAGAGCTGGCTAGGTGCCAGGCTGTGGGCCGGGCACTTGGAATTGGGCCCTGAACTGAACAGATGCAGTCGCTACCCATTTAGAGTGCTTCCGGTCAAGTGGGAGTCTGTAGTCTAGCTGTGAAGTAAACCTCTAGATTTAATGATGGTGGGAGCCCCAAGAGAGAATGTGTTGTGGGGAGAGACAGACGGCCCTGGTCTGGGACCCCTGCTGAGGGGTCACATAAGCTGTGGCCTGAAGGAAAAGGGAGGAAAGGGGCCGGAGTGTTGCAGCAGAAGAATGGCAAGTGTGCAGCCTCTAGAAAAGGAGCCCGTTTGGGGCTAGAAAGGGATGAAAGAAGCCATGTAACATGATAAGTGTTTGCAACCACCCTGCCCCCCACCCCCACCTTCCCCAGGCTTCCCGAACCCTGGGACACTTCCCGAGCTCTCTATCCAGGTGCTCCTTCTACAATCTGGGCAGGGGGCTGATGGATCAAGTTTAAAGGTAGCTAAAGAAGCTCTGGTAATCTGCAGAATCAGGCCCAGCTGGAGGGGAGAGGGCTGGTGTCTAGGGAAGGAGAATGTGCTTCCACCATCTGTGAAGAGAGTGTTGCCCCTTGCAGAGCTGAGTAAAATGGATGGGGGGTGGGTTAAATTTTTTTAAAGTATTACATACATAGAGAAGAGTCCTTTTTTCTTTTTTACTGTGTTTTGCTATACATGAAGAGCGCCCTCCCTCGGTTATATTCTCTAAGGACTCAGTAAAGATCTAAATGTCTTCCAACTGAAATGTCCTTAAGTCAACAGGGTGCAGAGGGGCAACACCCGTCCTGTTGTAACCTCAGAGAGAAGGGGAGTGTGAGTCCGTGCGGGAAAATGGAGGGGCTGGGGCGGGAGAAGCAGATAGGGGCCTGACCTTACAAGGCAACAAGAAGCATTTGGCTCCTTCATTCAAGGAGCCGTGGGGAGTCACTCATGGGTCTTAGGCAGAGCTGTGACATGGCAAAATCTGCTATGAGTAAAGGCTCCGGAAGAGGGAAGGGCAGGGTGTGTGGGACAGAGGCGTGCCAGGGGCAGGCAGGGGCAGAGTGCTACCAGCTCGTGCACTTCACCCTAGAGACCCAGGAAGCTGGCATCAGCCATCAGCCCCCACCCTAACCCTTGGAAAATCTGAGGGAAACTAGTGTTCTGGCCTCCAGAAAAAACACAGAGACCTACTACACACCAAGCTTGGTATCACCTCCATTTTCCCCCACGGACTCACTCCCCTTCTCTCTGAGGTTACAACAGGACGGGTGTTGCCCCTCTGCACCCTGTTGACTTAAGGACATTTCAGTTGGAAGACATTTAGATCTTTACTGAGTCCTTAGAGAATATAACCGAGCGAGGGCACTCTTCATGTACAGCAAAACAGTAAAAAAGAAAAAAGGACTCTTCTCTTTGTTTTAGGGAGAGAGAGGGCGGGTCCCTGACCTTCGCTTTAATCCAACCACAGAGTTTGATTGGCCTCAGGCTCCACCTGCTCAGGTAAAAATATCTTAAGGACTCATTCTCCCTGACCCCTCACAGGACCTTGTTTATCACTTGCAGGTCTCCCCTCCCCAGCCCTGCATGTTCGGGCCGTCCCACGCTACGGTCTCACCTCTACCTGGTCTCGCCTTTCTAGGAGACACCCACATCTGGCCTCGCAGTTGGGCTTCTGCAGTTTCAACTCTAGAGTTCTTTTTTATTTTATTTTTTTAAAGATTTTTATTTATTTATTTAACAGAGGTAGGGAGAGAGCACAAGTAGGCAGAGCAGCAGGCAGAGGGAGAGGGAGAAGCAGGCTCCCCGCTGAGCAGGGAGCCCGACGCGGGGCTCGATCCCAGGACCCTGGGATCATGACCTGAGCCGAAGGCAGACGCTTAACGACTGAGCCACCCAGGCGCCCCTGAACTCTAGAGTTCTTAAGTGAAAGTAAGACAAACCCACCCTAGCTAGTTTAGGCTGAAAAATAATTTATTAAAAATATTCAGTAGCTCGCAGCGTCTCCGGGAGGACCAGCGAAACCCCCAGGAACAATGAACCAAAGGTCATGGCCAAGTTGACCCGGTGGAGGCACCCCTGGGCACAGACACCTCTCTTTGCCAACACCGCTAACCTGGGCCCTGGTCATACCACTAGCATCTCAACCCCCAGCCTCTGGAAATAGGATACAGCTGTCATCCCCTCCCCAGGGTGGGTTCCTCTTGGTGCCTGCTTCAGATACAAAGTCTGACACGAGGGCATGTGGCTAGCTGAATGCCTGCACCCCAGCTGCAAGGGAGGCTGGGAAGGCCTCATGGGGCTCCTACGGCTGGAACCAGGATTCGGAAGATGGAGAATGCCCCAAATGCAGGACATGCTCACCAGTCAGAAAGAATGGCACATGTCCCCTTCCATTCTCCAGGAGTCCGGCCACCCCATCTCAGGGCTCCTGCCCCACACGCTGCCCTCCCTCACCCCTGAGACCTCTGGCCATAGCCTGCTTACTTTCCTCCTCCGGGTCCTCGGGAACCACGCCCTCCTCCTCACAGTACTTCCCGCTTCGCCACACCAGGGATCCCGGCTAGACCTCGCCACCCGCCCTGTCAGCTGGCAACGACCTCGTGAGGCACGACACCGCTGTCTCAGGGAGAGCTGATATTTTATGGTGCGGCTGCGGTGTGTTTCTTGTGCCGTCCCCTCATTTGACCTCAGAAGCTCCCCCGCCAAGAGGACTGCCTACTGACATCCCCATTTACGCAAGAGGAAACCGAAACTCAGAGATTGGACATCTCCTTGGGGGGTGCCCTCTCCATCACTCGGAGGGGCCCCTTGAGAGCACTGTCTGTGTCACGTTCTCTCTCTGCTGGGGACCTCTGTGTTCCGAACGAGCAAAAGTCCATATGGGATTCTAAAAATGTCTTAGAAGTCACATGTCCTCAGACTGTTTCCTGTGGACAGCATTTCCCAAAAATGATCATAAAATTAACCTAGGATGTTTGTTAAAAATAATATAGAGTCCTGGGCACCTAGGCAGCTCAGTTGGTTAAGCGTCCCACTCTTGGTTTCGGCTCAGGTCATGATCTCAAGGGTCATGGGATCAAGCCCTGCGTTGGGCTCTGCACTCAGCTCAAAGTCAGCTTCTCTCCCTCTCCCTCTGCCCCTCGCTACTGCTTACACGTGTGTGCTCTCTCTCAAATAAATAAATCTTTAAGATAATAATAATATAGAGTCCCAATTCCCTCCTGGAGCAGACAATCCTTAAGATCTCAGGCAACATTCCGCCTGCCGCTCCCCCTGCTTACACACGCACACGCGCACTCTCTCTCTCTCTATCAAAAAAAAAAAAAGATCTCAGGGAAGGTCTGGGAACAAGGGCTTTTAACAAGCTCTCCAGCGATGCTTGTGATCATGCAAATGGGGGGGGCACTGCCCCAGAGAGCTGTCTGTTTTCTTAGGGTGGATTTACCTTGGGCCTGCAAATTACAGTCTGTTCTCATTGGAGATCAGCAGCTGAGGCCCAGAAAATGTGGAGCATCACTGCGTGCCATGGAAGGATATTAAAACAGGCACTCAGGGGCTACCCGACAATGGAGCCTTGCAACCAAAATGTGAGCTTCCAGCAAGTCCACTTCTAGGGATTCATCCCGAGGGAAGAGCTACGGTTCTGCACAGAGCACTCCTGTACCAGAGGAGAAAGAGGTTGTCCAAATCTGCCTGTGTACTTAGGAAGAAGCACAGTCCTCACCCCACAGAAGGCCGGTCAGGGTGAGACAAAGCCATGAGGCAGACCTCCTTCCGCCCCCCCCCCTTCTCCCTGATCTGTCCTGGCGAGTGCCCCCACCCAGATGGCACAATTCCATCCTCTGTGCTTGGGGCCCTTTCACTCACTCAGGTCCTAGAATTTGCCTATGCAAAGCCCAGAATGGGGGGGGGGGTGGCAGGCGGCTGGGTACTGACTGGAAACCCACTCAGTTTGGGTATCTAGAGCAGTGGGGTGGTGTCTAGAGCCTCCTGCTGACTTGGACCTGCTGACCCTGTCCCATAGGAGGTCCCCTTGGTAAGGGAGCTTGCCCCTTGCATTACGGTCCAAATGTGGAACAAAGGTCAAATGTGGAGGGGAGGTCAGGGAGGAGCCTCCTGTCCTTCCTGACCCAGGCCTGGATTGTTTCTCTGTTTCTGTTTTCTTTTCTTTTTTTTAAAGATTTTTTATTTATTCATTTGACAGAGATAGATATAGCGAGAGAGGGAACACAAGCAGGGGGAGTGGGAGAGGGAGAAGCAGGCCTCCTGCAGAGCGAGGAGCCCGATGCGGGGCTCGATCCCAGGACCCTGGGATCATGACCTGAGCCGAAGGCAGATGCTTAACGACTGAGCCACCCAGGCGCCCCCTCTGTTTCTGTTTTCTCAGTGTTTCCCATTCTACCACATGGGCTCTGTGTTAAGCCATCCCACTGATTTTTCATAGCTTCTGAAGTGCCCATTGACCCACAGGTCCCAGGAATCATCTGGTCTTCCTCTCTGAAGGCTGTGGCCAGCTCCAGCCGTGGGGCTTTCTCCCTTGTGTCCCAGCCGCGTGGCCTCCAAAGGTGTAAGCACCTGGCCTTCACTTCTTTCTGCCAACAGCCAGAACATCACCAAAATAACAGACATAGTAAAGTTACAGTGCCCTAGAAAGGTCTTACGTTCATGATCCTCATCTGTGTTTCCTTAGTCCCTGTTTTAAACAAAGTCAGACCCCAGGCCCTTCCCCCAACACTTCTCAGATATTAAAGTTCCAGAAGTCACTCGAGTAACAGAACACCTGGAAGTCATGGGCTCCTTCAGGCTTCAGGAAGCCATGTTTCCTGCTTTGTCTAATTCCGTCATAGGAAAGGAGGGTAAGGACTCAACCCCAGATGCGATACAGGAGTGCCCACTGGTTAGTGCACAGGCTGTGGGTTGGGCAAACCCTGGGTGGGATTGTCTGACCTTGGGAAAGCCACTTAATTCCTCAAAACCTCTGAGATTTGGACTGCATTTGTCCCTCCTCCACGCATCTGGTGAAGCCCTACTGCCCACTGTGATTGGATTTGAAGACAGGCTCTTGAGGGAGGTCACTAAGGTTAAATGAGGTCACAAAGGTGGAGGCCTGATTCCATCAGACAGGTGTCTTTCTAAGCAGGGATCAGAGACATCTCTCTCCAGGCCTGCACAGAGTCTAGGCCATGTGAGGACACAGCGAGAAGGTGACCGTCTGCAAGCCAGGAAGCGATCTCTCCCCAGAAATGAATCCTGATGGCACACTGATCTTGGGCTTCTGGCCTCCAGAAGAGAAAAGACGTTTCTGTTGTTCAAGCCACCGCATCATTGGTATTCCGTGATGAGCCTGCTCTGACTAATACGCTCACTTCCCTCATCTGAAACACAAGGATAAAACTAGCATTTGCATCATGAGGCTATTGTGAGGATCCAGCAGGAAATACACATGCCTCCTTGGGTTTTTCTATAACATCTTCAGCACCTGGAACAGTGCCTGGCATAGAGAGGACATTCAATAAATACTTACTCAATGAATAAATACAGCCATCCACAAAGGAAGCTGTCAAACTAAATACACATGCATATTACTGAGCTTTTCACTAACCTCTATTTCTTTGATTATTGGTCACCATTCACCAGGAAAGGACAGCAAGCATAAAGCGTTTAAGAAAAGTGCAAGGACAGTCTCCCATTTTCAACTGGACCTGCCCCTTCATGTCCTATGTTCTGTGAGTTGGGAAAGGACAGTCTGGCTGATCGCGGGGCGAGCTGGAGCCTCCGGGATGAGGGGGCACCGATCAGAGAGCTGCGGGAAGCCTCTGAGCACCGGTCCAGCCCTGTGGCCCTGAGGCCCCGGAGCAGAGGGGAGAGCTCTTCCTCCAGTGGGGCAGAGGGGTTGGAGACCGGGGACCGCAGCTGTGGGAGGCAACGTGGGGGAGCTTATGGGAGCCTCATGGGGCAACTTGGTCCAAGGTTAGAGGCCACAGCAGACCCACCTTCCTGGTGCCTGTGAGATGCAAATGATGAGAACAATAGGGCCTCTGTCCCCAGGCCATCTGTGGTAGAGCCTAGGCTCCCAGGAATCAGAGCTCCTTCAGCCCGGCCATGGTGAGAGTTGGTTCTGGGGCAGCCCCAGGTGCACAGATCACCCCTGGGGGCCCAGGATGCTTCCCGGAGAGAGGCATCCGGGGAGCACTGACTACCCCCTTATGTCCCCCGCCCCCGATTCTTTCCAGGACAAGCTCAGGGGAAGCAAGCGCGAGTGAGTACTCTGGCTCCTCTCTTTCCTCTGCCTCCTCTCTTGTCTCTACCTCGCTGCCCCTTTTCCTGGGCACAGCCCTACTTGCCCAGTGAGACCATCCTCCTACCTCCCCCCCACTGTGAGCACTAGGGCTCCCTCACTACCGGCTTCACTGGGGCACCAGCTCACCCAGCTGTGTCCCCACCAGGCACTAGCTCTGCCCCCAGACTGTTCTTCCTGCTGCCCTGGTCCCAGGCTATTGGCACACAACTCCAAGGGGCACCACTCACATAGTCGCTGCTGTGAATGTCCTGGGAGCGGTGCAGTGTCTGGCCCCTTGGGCAGAGTTGACTAGAGTCTGGTTGCAGGTCGGGGCCACCCCCTCCACCCCCCAGATGTGTAGGTAAGTGACGGTGGCCCCCTTATTTTCAAAATGCCGACCTCACTGGCCCTGCTGCCGTGTTGGAAAGGCTCATCATGAGTGGCTCCTCCGAGTCGAATGAAGCAGCGAGGCCCACTGTAAAAAAGCAGATGGCTTATTATAGCAGGGAAAGAGAGTAAGTCATTGTGGGGTGGGGGGCGCTGGAAGGTGAGGCCAGTCTCATCAGTCCCCTGTCCAGATTCCCCAGCCTGGAACAAAGATGCCCCCAGCCCATCTCCTCGGCCCGCCCGGGGGACCTGGAGACTCGAGGTAAGTGCAGCTGCTGAGCCTGGGGTGGAGGGAGGTGGGCCACAGTGGCTACCACTGGTCCTGCCCCTCTTCTGTCCCTTCTGGAAAGCCCAGGAGGAGGAGGAAGATGAGGAAGATAAATATGAGCTGCCACCCTGTGAGGCTCTGCCCTTCAGTCTTGCCCCAGCCCACCTTCCTGACACCGAGGAAGAGGACTCTTTGTACTTAGGTAAGGGCTGGGGAGCTGAGGCAGGGAGTTGGGTGGTCAGGCAGGACAGAGGGTCCCCACGAGGAAAGAGGGCGCAGGTCTTGCCTCTTCTCCCTTTGTCTGTGCTGGGGTGGCAAGGGGAGGCCTCAGCTGGCAGCTGTGGAAGCTTCTGGGCTGGGCAGAGAGAGAGAAGGATGAAGGAAAGGCGGAGGGAGGAGGGAGAAAGGCAGGAGGAAGAGTGAGAAAGGGAGAGGAGCCTGGAGGGGCACTGTAACCAAGGCAACCGTGGGAAAGCAGGAGGCCCCACAGGGTCCCTGGGGCCTCCTCTGAGATCCCTCACTTCTCAGAGCAAGGGTAGGGATGCCAGGAGAGCCCCGGCTGCTGCTGGCATCCCACCCCCAGGGCTCCTCCGCTAGGCCAGGTGGGGGCAGGAAAGCTGGCCGCCTCCAGTTGCCATGGAGACGGG